>NC_034413.1:7960361-8214102 GCF_002078875.1 Numida meleagris | reverse complement strand
AGGGCATAATAGTAAGAGGTGGGTAAGTGGAAAGATGGAAGAAATAGAGATGAATACAGAAAGCTTGATAGCCAGACTGTTGGCACAAAGTGCAAAGACATTGGTACTAGGAAGTGATTCCAGGGATGATGCTGTCATTTCAGCTCTTCTCCTCCAGATGTGCAGACTGTAGCTGCTGGCTTGGATGTCGGTTTTGGAGATTAATTTCACCCAACATAAGTGTTAGTGCTGGTTTGGTGGCAATGAAGGGCTCCCTTCCAGTTTCATTGAGCAAAAATGATATGTGATCTCACTAGGCTCTAATCTGACAGCGAACTGTGATGTTTTCCATCATAGTCGATGGCTCTGGCTGAAGGCGAATTCAAAGGACTGATTCCTCTGGGGTGCCATCATGTCATTGCTGATGCTCCTTTTCATACCAAGACAGAGTTTGGCAAAAAAAAAAGAGCCCTGAGCTCCACTTCCTGGGTATCCCTTTCTTGGAAGTATCAAAATACAGACTGAATCCTGCTTGCCTTTTGGCAAGCTAGATCTGGCATGTTTGTAAATGTCAACTTGTTTGATGGGTTGAAGTGAGGTGTAATATTTGTTATATTTAGTACTCACATAAGACCATGAACACAGAGAACAGAAGGCCAGATATGTAACGGATAAGAGTTTTCTGTACAGTATTTCTATTCCATTAAAACAGTTTTTTTGTCACTTGGGTGTGTCTCTTCCTTTAGTTGCCAAATGCTGACAGCTGGGCCTCGTCCCAAAAGTTCTCTCTGCTCTGCTGGCTTTGGCTGGTGTGGGATGACTTGGAGAGCCCCTCCTAAGAGAACAGAGCGAGACTGCCAGTTTCTGACAGTTTTTACAGGAGAAGCATCAGTGCAGTAACTGAGTAATTTCCCTCATGTTGCCAACTTGAAAAGCACCCAGGTAGCATGTCTATCACAGCTTTCTTTTAGAAATGAAATTACCTTTGATCTCTAAATCCTCCATTTATTATAATTCAAGACCAGAAAGACTGATTCATGAAAATGAAGGCACAAGCATGTTGAAACGAAGCTGGCCACATCCCTTTCTGTGGCGTTTCAGCCTCTCGTTGCCACCTGCTTTAAAGGCCTCCAAATGACAAGTGAGCGTGCTTGCAGTAACCAGAGACATACTTTAGGGCTGCATCAACTGTAGTACACAGCTTTACAACAAGCAGCTCTCCAGTCGCTGTCAACCTTGACAAGCATCCTACTGAAATGCAGCTGCCTTGTTCTTGCACCAGATAGTTCAGGTAGAGTCCCTTCCTCCGACTCAAATGAGGAAGAGGGGAAAGGACACACTTTTGATGATACATAATCATCTTGGGCTGCCTGTGCCTCGGGGTGGGGCCATGTTGCGCAGGTGCTCTGCACATCTTGCACATAATTCTGTTATGAAATCTAATACTGAGCTCATCCTCCCCTTAGTCCAGCCAGGAAGGTGCAGTGATATCAGAAGATTTGTCCCTCGTGTTTTTTGTCTTTGTTGAAGTTAAGTGGGATGCAGCCTCTGTCTTGCACAGAAGATGAGATTTTATAAGCTTTTACCTGCAGGTGGAGAGTGTTAATAAGTATTTCTGACATTCTAATATCCTTCCACTTAAGCATTATTAATAAAATCTCCCTTTTTCCTTTAATCACCAGAGCTAGACGTTTCTGAGCTTTGCCATCATTTGAAAAGAAACAAACACGAAACAAATTGCACTTGACTAATTTTGTTAAATTCTACGGGAAAGCAAATGTGAAGCCAAGTCTCCAGAGGTCGAGTCTTTGGCAAGAAGAATTTATAAGCAGAGTACGTATCTATTTGTTCTCTGATTATTTGCTCTGCTGACAGTAGACGAAGAAAAGACGAAGCGGAAGATTTGTGCTAATTTAGAAAAATGTTTGAAAATGTTGAGCTTGCAAATCCAAATATATTAGCTAAATGTTATTGAATAATAACGAGAACAGGCACGTATTGACCGAAGGACTTTGGAACTAGGCAAAATTAATTTGTATTTATTTAACCCTGCCTTTCAATGGATCTTTGTTCATGTTTCTGCAGCTTGGATTTCCTTGCAAGAGCTGATCTCTCTTTTTATAGCACTTCTTTATTTTAGTAACCAGCCTAAGTGCCTTGCTTCCCTAACAAAGCTTGAACAAGAAACGAAGTAAATATACAAAGCAAAGGCTTGCTCCTCAGAGGTGCTATTGTTTGTACAATGGCAAAGTACCAGCATCTCTGCTGAGGCCCGGGCCACCTCTTGCTGGATGTTCAGTAACTCCAAATCTTTCCAGACAAATGGCTGGAAGAAAAGAAGTCTGTAATCTGTGGCTCGCATGCAGTGAGCTGAAATGGGGAGTGAGCAGGAGACCTGTCCACATCTCTGGTAGCAGTGCTCTGGGTTTCCCAGAGTCGTAACCCTGTACCCCGTGCACGTTTCCCTCCTCTCCTCTTTATGGAGTTCTCCATCTGATATCTTTTTGATTACAACAGATAAATGTTTCATCAGATTAAAATAAAGAGGGAAGAGTCTGGGAAGGAAGTCTGAGGGGGGTTTACAAGCAAAGAGTATCTACTGAAAGCAGACAATCAAGATCTTTCCCATCTGTGGACCTCCTTGTCCAGCCCAGCATGCAGGTGTATCCAGAGCAAGCAGTGGCTCTCTGAGCTCGAGCGCTTCCACTTGCCACAGCTCTCCACCTATAGAACCTGTGTCCTTCCTGTGAACCCCCCCAGGAGGTTAGGATCCCCCCTTCCTTCCCACTTTGGGAAATGTTACCCATGGAGAGCCGTACTATACTCTTGGAGAGACCACTGAAAATATTTCCCAGGCACTGTGCTGGTGGAAACTAGAAATTAGGTAGCATTTCTCAAAAAATGAGGAGGCGGAATATTACGTTCCTCTTTAAGGAAGTGCGGTGTTAAAGTCTTTTAAGCATTTCTAAGGACAAGTTAATGAAGTCTTCAGTCTGTGTGCAATGGCTGCACTGTTGCCTGCACGTACATGCATTATTTGTAGCAACTCAATACCTTGTAGAGGGCTTTGGGAAGTGTGAGAATGAAGTAGATTCTTTTTAATCTCATTTATTTCCTCAGGCCATCTGGATTTAGTAAACACTCAAAGACATCTGACAGGACAAAGTTGAACCTTAGCGCTAACAGGTTCACATGTGCTTTAAGAGCCAGTGCTGCCTGCACTCGGCATGCTGGCCCCAGCCTTGGCTCGCTATGGAGCCTTAATAGATTTTCTGCAGCTTATGCATCTTAAAGTAGGCCCAGCTATGACTTCTTGCCTCATGGGGTGTTGTGAATGCTTGTTACTCATTGCCGAGAGCGGACACTGTTACAGGGGGAAAGAAAAAAAGAAAAAAAAACTAGACGTCTTATTGAAGGCTCATTAAAATCTTGCAAATTTGGCTTGTGTAAAGACATCCTCAGGAATTACCTGTTGAAGTCACTTTGCACCTTCCCATGTAAGAACTGTAGAGCCGAGCTTTTAAAATGTGTTTCAAACGAATCTGATCTCAACGTGGTCAGGAGAATCTTACAACTGGCTCCAGAAGAAGCATGGGATGTGGTCCAAAGTGAAAGACTCAGCACACTGGGGGTTTGAATGAAATCTAGTAACTAATAAATGAAAAGTACTTTTGTTTATCCGTGCTGGCGAGCAGCCTGCCTGTAGCAGGAACAGTAGTGCCCAAGTATGTTCTTTATCCATCTGGATTTATTTGATGTGAAGATGGGAGCCTGGCCAAGCGTGAGGTGCCCCTGCCACAAAAAGCAAGGACAAAATACAAGCTGAGCTCCAGGAGCCATTCCTGAAATCCTTGAAAAACACAGCTAGCTCCACAAAATCACTGCCTTCACTGTGGTGTATAACCCCTTAGCTCTGTAGGTATTGTTCATATCTGTCTGCCTAGTAGATACTTCCATGGAAGATGCTGCTGTGTTGCTGACGACTGTGCCATTCTAAGAGTATGATGGATATATTTGGACATAAATTGTTTGCAAGTATTGCTTAGAGGCCTGGGTGTTTTATGCCATCTCATTCTTTAAAGTCCCTGCCCATGAGAGGCTCAACTGATTCGGGCAGCATAGCTGTTCTACCGTCCTGGAGCAGCACAAAGCACATGAGCAACAGGAGCACACATGCCCCTGTACCTGCCTCTACTCACCGGTGTTAGCAAGGGAATGAGCTGTGAATCATGGTTCTGGGGTTTAAAAGGAAAGGTTCTAACACTGATTTATTCTGATGGGATGGTAGCAGAAAGAAGTTTAAGTGTTGTTCTTCCAGTATTGCCAAGCCAGCTGATGCTTGGCCCTATGTAGCTCTGCTGTGAGTCTTGCTTATTGAAGTAGTGTAGATGGTTGGTGATCCCCCTTCTTTGAGAAAGGGGGACATTCCTTTG
The DNA here is from genome assembly GCF_002078875.1 of Numida meleagris. Taxonomy (NCBI): domain Eukaryota; kingdom Metazoa; phylum Chordata; class Aves; order Galliformes; family Numididae; genus Numida; species Numida meleagris. The sequence continues at coordinate 8,209,690 of NC_034413.1, read as the reverse complement.
GATTTTCCTGATTCACAGAGCTAAGGATGGAAATATTCTGCTTAGGCTTCATAATACGCTTTAACATTAGGTAGTGGAATAAGAAAGAGCTATTAGATACAATGCCTTTTCCTGAGCTTTACACTCAACATAAATTGGAAAAATTTGGTCTACTTAACGCATGGATGCAAAGCTGCTGGAAGGAATTTAGAGAAACCTTTCCACTGAGCTGCACCTCAAATATTGATTTAATTTTTGTGCATGAGCATCTTTATTCCACTTTGAAACCCTCCACAGGTAAAACCTGTGTAAGACGATTTATTTTAGTCAGATGTATAAAAATAGATGTTACAGCAAAATGCAAATGCGATGTTTAAGATAATTTCTGGCTGTAACTTTGTGGAGGGGCTTCTTCAGTCACAGACCAAATCTTCCCACCTACCCCAAGGCCTCCTTGTTGGCCAGCTCACATCTACTGGAGAGGGGGAGCGTAGGGGTTCATCCAGCTGGTAAATCTGACCCTCCGTCTGACACCACTTCAGCCTGAGGTTGAACCATTTGAATTCTACCTGTATGCAAAGTGATTGGGATGGAAGGTGTGGGGGAAAGAGGCTTTTAGCTAGTTAGAGCTTTACTCTGTTCTTGGTATGATGCCTCCTGATGGGAAGCAGTCTAATAAAGCTTCCATTTTCAAGTTGAGATAAAAGCATTACCTATCCAATAGATCTGTGTGTAGACACTAATGCCTCTCTGCTTTGTTTTCACATATTATGTGTACAACTGGCATTAATTGTTGCATTTTTCTTATGTTTTTCCAGTACGTTTTTAATCTCTGCAGGCTGTATTGATTTTTTTCCCATGTTGCTTCTGCACTTGCCACCAGGACCTCCTTGTAGATAAGGTGTTTCAATTCAGTGTGTGATATTTCTTGGGAAAACACTCTAAACCACTTTTTTTAATGTGATTTTTTTTTCCTTCTCTTCCCCCCTTTTGCGATGTATTAAAAGGAAAATGCTGGAAAAGAACTCGGAGCACAAAGCAGGGACTCGCAATGCCCTTTCTCTTTCAGCAAACTCTTTTATTCTGCTGTGAGGAATGAAACGCTTCTGTTACAGCAAACACAGACTTGTGTTTTACAGCAAAAGCTGCTTAAAAGGTTATACACAGACTGTACGCAGGGTTGAGCTTGGTAGCGAGAGTATTTCTGTGTTGCTAATGCTGAGAAGAAGAGACCACTTATTCTGAAGTCACAGTTGTTATGGAAGAACCTTTCTTTTTAGTGCTTCTGTCATCACCTCCTTAATTCAGAGCGGAGGGGGATTCTGTCTGGAGAGCCAAGAGTTAAGGCACAGTGTCAGGCTGTCACAGAATGAGGCTCAGGGGGGGAAGAAGGTGTCCTTGGCCATTCCTCTGGTGTGATGGATGATGACAGGGAAAGGCAAAGTTTGACGTGGGGCGGGCAAATCCGGTGACTGCAGATAGATAAATCACAATGTTTTCTGGGTTGTGGAGGCTTATTGCGCGTTCCTTGAAAAGTGAATAAATATTGTAATCTTTCATTTGGTCGGCACATGCTTGAGGAATAAGCACTCCCCACCAAAGCTCAGCGTTCAAATCTAGAGCAGCATCTCTCGTAGTGCTTTATCGCCCAGCCACATCGCCCCACACGTAATTGGCCTGGCATGCTCCAGCTCCTCTCTGAGCAGGTGGAGGAGGACCTGCCATGGATCATCAGAGTAGGAGACAGCACCACAGCCTGAGCCTCTCCCTGTGTGCAGTGCAAGAAAATGCTGTGAGTAGATCAGAATCAGGCTCTGTAGTCCTGGCTTCTACTGCAGGCAAGAAGGAAAAAGCAGAACCCTTCCAACCCCGCTAATTTGGATCCTGGGCAGAGTGAGCCACTACACAGCAGAGCTCCCCGTTTCCATCTGTGACGTCCCTAAATACAACAGCCATCAATTTTAAAAAGAATTTAATATTAAAAATCCAGCCACCTTAATCAGACGCAAGCCCTGATTCAACGCAGATGGACAAAAAATGCTTAGAGTTGTAGGGCTACACCCCAACCCCAGAGAGCTGAGCACGGGGCCGTCACCGCTCTGCAATGCGTGCTGCCTCCTCCAAACTTCTGCTCAAGGTGAAACTGCTGCCGTCGGTTTTCCTTTGGGCTGATCTAACTGCTCCAACTCTCAAAGAAACAGCGTGGGAGCCTGACCTTTAGAATAAGGAGATGGGGGGCGGGGGGGGGAGGAAGTCAAATATTTCCAGAGCGTTTTAAATGTCCCTGTCCCTCCCCTAAAGGGGAAGGGCAGTGCTGGTGTGGCTGCTGGCGGGCAGGGCGCTGCTCCCCACACAGAACCTCCTGGCGGCTCGTGTATTTTGAGATGCGCTGTGGATGCAAAGCAGCTGGCTGGAAGCACAAGCAATAACTGTCCAGAGCTCAGGCTGAACCCTCAGAGAGGTGTCCTTGCTCCGTCTTTCCCTCGGTGTAAGCCTTCTGGAACAGAAAATGAGGCAGAGCAAGAGTTACTTTTTCCTTAGAAAACATCATATGGATTGTTATAGAAGGTTTCCCTTTTCCCCACCGTGTCAGCACACACACGCTCACATCAGTTTTCTGGATTGAGGTGTATGCAAAATTCTGAGGTTGAGTGGTTTGAGAAATGATGGCAAAGCCCCCTGTGGTCCCCAAAGTGTGTGTCCATGGGTTATTCCATGGTGCGTTGCTCCCAGGGTCCTGGGATGCTGCGGATGCACACTGGATGCCAGAGTGATGCTTTTGTGACTGGGAAGAACTCAGCTCTCCGTCATTCAATCAATGCCTCATTCAGTTCGAGGGTGGTGGATGTGACTTGGGCTCAAGATATCATTTCCAGGCATGGAAATAATGGATTAGGTTAAAGCCTTTCCCATGTAGCACCAGATAGGGACAGTGGTCCTGCAAAACCTTGTTAATTCAAATTGTTCTCACTTCTGTGGTGCTTCTCACAGAAGTAAAAATGAACTCCTATGCGGTCCCCAGCCACTGCTGCCCTCTGTGCCCCGTTCTGTTCCTCCTCTGAGCACCGTGGGTAGGAATGAGGGCTGTTTGAGGGCTTTGCAGCACCAAGGCTCTTACACCCAACAAACTGTAATAGTGCCACAGTGGTGAGATAAGGGATGATGAATTTCATGTAGAGATTTGAAAAGTACATATTTCCTGGGGTTCAGTAAAAATAAAACCACACTTCTAGGAGAGTACCGATTGGTAAACTACCTGCAGAACTTATTTTTTTATTAAATAGTATGTTGGCATTATTGGACAAACATGAATCAAAACCTCTCTTCATACAAATTTGATTTAACCTTTTTCCTTTATGCAAGAAATCTATGAATCTCTTGATTTTTTCCCCTTGTTTTTAATAATAAAATGAGCTAAGAATACTAAGCAAAATATATATATATATATAAGGAAACTTCATTTATATAAAGTAAGAGATACATGTTGTTTTACAAAAGGCAGTAATGGGGACTCTTCTCATTCCTGTTTTGTGATGAGGTTTTCTCCAGGAAATTTTAAAGATATCTTTTATTAAAACCATTTCATGTATTCCAGTGACATTTTAAAATGCGTCGTATCTTGGTGGTGCTTTTTCAGCTCAGAATAACCAAAGTCATTCAGTGCCGAATGTTTTAATGTTGGGGTTTCTCACATCTGGTTTATAGCTTTAGAAGAAAAAAAGTGTGAACTGCTTTGCACCAAATTCCCTCGTAACAACGCAAGTTGGTTGTAAAAGGGGTTTGTGGAAGTGAGGGGGAAGAACGGAAGAATTAAAAATAATGGCAGAATTATTCTTGTAATCACTCAGTGTCGGATAAGCATAAAATGCCGCTAGAATGTGAATGGTAATCTGAAGGGGGAAGTAACAGCTGAAAGACAGAAAGAATTTCAATTAAAATATACTGAGCTTAACTGATGGTGCAGATAAAACACGCAGATACAGCAGTGATGGACGCTGTATAATGCCAGTGCAGATTCCCAGAGCACAGCAAATGGTTTAATTAAAAATGAATTTCAATACAATTATTGTTTTAGCCTGACAACCGGCTACAACAGAAAGTCATATTTCATCGCGCGCTCCCGACACATGAAGCCTTGCATTGTGCGGTGTTTTTGAACCCTGGTTTTGTTCCAGACCTCCTAACGGACAGTTGAAACACATAGCCATGACTCTCTCCTTGTATCCATTCTTTGTTCTGGAATTTTATCTAAAGATATAATTAGGGGAAAGCGGTGGCATCAGCCGGAGCCTGCTGTCTGCAGGAGGCTGAGCGTCTTGGCGTTCGCTGAGGTTTCAGTGCCCTCTCGTGGCTCGCACGACATGGGGACACAGGGGACAGCCCCATGCGGGGTGGCTGTGCTGTTCCCAGTGGGAACCCCTCCCAGCCACCAGAGCCCCACAATAGCCCCGCGTTGGTGCTGCCAACCTTGGGTGTCCCCACGGGTCCCCGTGCCGTTGGGTCGTAGACAGGGGGACGGTCACCTTGTCATCTGCCCGGGAGGAAGCAAGGAGTGCTGCTGGCCTGTAGGGTATGGTTGTGGTTGATCCCGTTTCTGGTCCGCACCTGGCCCGTGTCCATAGGCAGGCTCATGGTACTGTCCTGTCCCTGAGCACCCAAGGGTGCTGTAGCTGAGGGTACCCCCTGCCTGGGGCTGCTGTCACAGCCAAGGGTTGTGGTCTGTACACCAGCCACATCAGTACTGAATCAGCAAGTCACAATTTGGGCAGCTGCCGAGGGATCATCCTACAGCCAGCACTGCATACAACTGTCTTTTTGGAGGCTGAGCTCCCTGGCTCCCTCCTCGCCCTACTGCCTGCTGCCAGTCACACTGCTTTTACACAGGTGAGGATGCACATGCTCTGATATGGAAACCCCCCAAATTCTAAGCCAGCTCCTTATCTAAACGTGGTGAGGAGTCACGCTGTGACCATGACATTCAGATCACTCATGACACAAGCTGGATCTAAACACAGATCTCAAGAAGCATAAACCCATGTCTTCTAACTTGACTACAGTTTTAGATGATGGTAAAAGTCAAACCCACCGCAATAATTACCCATCTATTTCTCATCATGTTTTCAGTAGTGCCCATCACCATAAAACGTAGGATATGATATCTGAAAGTTAAATACATCATGTGGGATGCAGATCTTTGTTTCAGAGCTAGGTGTCTTTTACAACGTCAGCACTGAGCGCGAGCTGTAAGTCTTGTCTGTGCAAAGTGTCTTTTATAGCTTCCTAGCTTGTATGGTGCAGATTGGGGATTTAAAGACAGAAGGGGGTACATAAACTGCCCAGCTGTGTAGTGCAGAGGAGAATGGTCCCTGCTGTAGCTCTGCAGAAGGTAGGAGAGCTGTATACAGCCAGTTGTGTTCAGTGGTTAGCATAACTGCTTCGCCTTGTGCCAAGGCAGAGACAGCAGGTGGAGAGCACTTGGTTTTTAGAGATGTGTTACTGAGCAGGAATGGTCCATCCTTCCTCTGTTTTTCTAGTCTCAGTGAGACTATACAGACATCGATTTTCCCTTTGAAGGACACAATAAATCAAAGTCAGGCCAGGTCTGGGCCCCCACTGCTGCTCTCCTCCACAGGTGTGGGAATTACACTGGTGACATGACCTTGATAAACCACTGGTTTTAACTTCTGCTGATGCTGAAGTGATGTCCCTGGTGTAGGAATGGCGTGGAGCTGCATCAGGAGAGGGTCGAGGGGGTGTCAGGAAAAGGTCCTTCACCAGAGAGCGGTGGGCACAGCCCCAAGCTGCCAGAGCTCAAGGAGCATTTGCACAATTCTCTCAGACATAGGGTTTGATTTTTGGGTGGTCCTGTGTGCAGTGAGGAATTGGACTCAATGATCCTTATGGATCCCTTCCAATTTGGAATATTCCATGATTCTATGATTCTAGGTTTCTTCCAAAAGTGTTTTTGGAAAGAGGAGGTGGTTCAGAAGTGGGTGTGATTGGAGAGAGGAGTCACTCCTTTGCCCCCTGCACAAAATCCCAATGGACCAAGTGGCAAGAGATGCCAAACACCCATTTCAATAGTCCTTACCAGGCAAACTGAAGGTGGTGCTGCTCAGATGTCACGTGTGCCCCATGGTGGGAGTGACGGGGGCACATCGTGCTGCAGCCCATTGCCACGGCTGGACATGGAGTGCAGAAGCACCATTGCTCTTCCACTCCCATTGCAGCTCACTGTACACAGATCGAGCAGGAGAGAGTTTCTTTATTTGCTGAGATTGCAGAGAAGGCTGTTACCATGACCTTGCTTTTCTATGGCTCCTATTCTAGCGAGCCGTGCCTTGCTGCTAACTGGCCTCTCCTTGAATGCAGCTGTTATTTACAAAACCAGAGGTGAATGCTCAGAGATGTTTTTGGAAGCCAGCGGCAAAGGCTAGGTTAATGGTTACTCGTGTTCTAACATAGACTCTGACCCACGCGGCACTGCTGTCGTCTGCGTGGGATGTGCGGTGCAGAGCTCGCCTGGAGCAGCGCTGTCTCCTCGCCTGGGCTCATCTCTTGTTAGCAGCAGCCTCTACAGCAAGACACACTTCTTTCAAAACTTAAAAAGTGAGCGTGAACGCTGTTCAAAAGCCTGCTTGTTAGAAGACTAGAAACAGATGGCAGCCTGAGCTGGAGAGATATAGAAGGCTTAAAATACGTATAGATGAATCATATATGCCAGCCTATACACCAGCGTGTATAGAGACTGACCTTTCTGTTTCATCACTGCGGAGTACACAAACTGCATAATTTGCTCCATCCCACAAATACTTGTCCTCTCTCTGCATCTGTCCTGGTCAGGCACTGCAGCTACAGGGGGCAGCTTCCTCCCTCCTCCCTCTGTCCCTTCTCTTCCAGCTGGCACAGCAGGACAGCCATCCTTCACCATTTCTTCACCAAAAATACAGTCCTGTTTCTGTTCATTATGGTGCAGGGATGAGTCTTGATCGGTCAGACGGAAGCATGGGGCTGCCTCATGGAGGACAGCCCAAACGGTCCCAGTATTGCCGTATCTCTTCTTTAGATGCAGAGATTTAGCTGTCTGGATGCTTATCTAAAGGGGAGGGATTCTGCCATTGGTGGAGGAAAACGAGGATATTTCTGTGTGGAGAGATGAATGTGAAGGTCTACCTTAAAAAAATGCTTAGATGTGGGCATAACAGGTGTTCAGGCACTCAGCTTTGAGCTCAGATTCAATGTCATTGTGTTATCAGTCTCATCTGAGGATGTCTCTGCTCCTGCTAGAAGAAAGTTTTCAGGTTTGGTCACTTTTTTTCCATTTTCTAGCCAATAGTCACAAAAAAAATTTTGTTCTCAAAGCTGAAGACCTAAATTTAGTTCGTCCTTGAGGTTGGCAATTTCCATCATAAAACGCTTGTCCTTCATGAGTAGAAGCTAACTGCTCAGTGTGCATTGCTGTAGACAGTGTGAGGATGTGTGGTTCTTTGCTGATTTCTGGCAATTTGGGTTTTTGGATGATTCAGCTGTAAGAGAACACAGAATGGTGAACCTCTTTGTGCTCCTCGCTACAACTTTAAATGATTTCTCCTCTCTCCCTTCCTGTGCTACTCATTCGGATGAAGGTTAGGTGACCTGGCATCTTTTTATTTGTGGAAGAAACCCCACAATATGTGTGCATTTGTTCCATGTTCATTGTTGAATTTAGTTTTGGCAAAATGTGTCAGAGAAGCAGCCCTGAAGACAGACGCCTTCCATCTTCCTTCCTAGAAGCAGACCTAAATCTAACCTCTGCCTGGCTCTAAATTTGGCTGGGAGAACCAAATGTGTCCTGGGGAACCATAGGGAATGGCGCGTCAGTGGTTCATGTCACCTCCCTTCCTCTACCCAGCTCCAGCTCTTGGGCAGAGGACTTGCTGGCTTCAGTGCCAAATGGAAAGGTTGTTTAAAAGCAGTTAGCCATCCTGCTAATAGCAGGACCTGTCTCTTGTTTAATTGTGAAACTTAACACCATCAGAAAATTCCTATTTATCCCACTTGAGCTATTATGAAACTTCTCAGAAAGAAACCACAGTTGTCACTGGGGAATAATAAGTCTTATTTATAGAGTAGCCCATGCATGAAATCCTCTGGGCAACTAACATAATATAGTTGGACTTGAAAAAAAAGTCTGAAAAAACATTGCCATGTCGTCCAATAAATGCCAAGAGGGGTGAAATAATTGCATAACATTTTTAGACCAAATGTGGTCAGCAGTGAACAAGCGTCAAAGGGATTTTTAACAGATGTTTTCTGGAGTTACACTGCTGTCCTCCTCCAAACAGCTGGTATGCGGGATGATCAGAAAAAGAAGGAGAGAATGTCATTGACTGTGTCTTGACCCTCAGCTCACCAGATCACCCCTTCAGCCTCTAAGCAGCTTTCATCTAAAACTACAAAAAAAAAAAACCCACAGCTGTAAAACAGGGGTGGCTTCGCTGAACACCAAGTGATACGAGTTTTGCACATCGATGTGGCAAATTAGGCAAAAAAAACCTTTTTAATATTTTCCCAATGGAGCCCCAGATTCCCATCCCAGGGGAGGAAATTTTGGTTTGTTCCAATGAGAAGCTGAGACCATGAGGGGATATGGGGGCTGTGTGTGTCTGTGCCACCCTTGGAGATGTGCTGGGCCCCCACGGCGGGTGCATGTCTCAGACACAGCACCTTCCTCATCCCTTATATGGCTTTGGCTCTTTAGGACTTTTGTCCCCCTCAGCACATTCATTCTCAGGACAGGTCACTGTATGGGGCCAGCACCAGGGTTGGTTTCCATGCTGAGATTCTTGTCTGCTTGCTTTTTAAGGAGAGTAAGAGCAAAATCAGGATGCTGTTGAAAACCGGATGATAATTTATGCAGGTACAATACATCTCTTAATATCTTCTTTCCAACTACATTTCCTGTATGTTGCAGCTTTTATTTTAATTATTGCAATTCCAAATGACTTGCCTTTCAGTCAGCAAGACTGAAAGATCTTGAAAGACCCCAGAAGTAATTTATGAGCAATTATCTGATTTTCATTTTTAGCAAGTCTGTACTATTCCAATTTCTGTCACCTTGGAATATTCTTCACCACAGTCTAGATAATTTAACTAATAGGAGGGACACCTGTTTTAAAAGGGGCCTTTCTAATGACAGGCCCTGCTGAGCCTGCTGACACTGGTGCGGGTTGTTAGAATTATTATGGCGATTCTCAGCATTTTCATTAATCTCTTCTGCATTCTCTGGGGTTTCTGAGCTGAAACTTGCCAGGCAAGGTCTTAGCAAAGTAAGAATTTTTCTTCTCTTTCCTTAGGGTCTTTTTTTCCCATTGTGAGCGTGTGTTAAATAAGGTAAAAGTAGTTCACGAAACTACAAATGAGGAAGGTAATAACAGGCTTATGCCACCTATAAAGAACTCAGTGCCTGTCTGCTGGGATGGTCAATTTCCTCTTCCCCATATCCCCACCTGAAAATCAGGGACTGGCAGGGAAAGATGTGGTCGTTTCTCAGGATTCACTGAGGGTTGCTCTGTTGGCTCCACGGGGAGGTGATGGCCACCAGCAGGTTCCTGCAGAGAAGTCCAATGGCCATGTCCCAGTGTGTGGCCTCTGACACACTAACAGCAGCTCCACTGCCTTCACCTGATGCCTCCCTCAGCACCAAGGGAAGGCAGACAGACGCAACACGCAGCCAAGTAGGTTTACATAGCCATGTGATGGCCCGCTTTCTCCTCTCTCCAACAGCCAAGTGAAGGAAGTTGTTCAGTTGCATTATGATGAGGGGTGCAGGAAGAGCTGGTGGAATTCAAAAGCTTGAAGCTTTTGAATTGAAGCTTGAGCTTGAACCCTCAAGCTCAGGGTCTTTGTAGGGTTCCTCCATGGATGCACAGCCCTACAGAGGCAGTGGGACCCAAATACCTCTTATCTCCGGACCCATGCAAGATGCCCACAGCTCATGTGAGCAGAATTAGTCTCAGGAGCAGATGCCCTGGAAAAACTGACATTTCTTCAATCTGGTCACCAACAGAAATCCCTGTTTTCACCCCCTAGGGTTCTGACTTACCTTTAGAGGCTGTTGGCACTCCAGAAGACAAGAAAATCCCATAGTGGTTCCACTCCACCATAAGAAGCCTCCTTTTTTTGTGTGGGGTTTTGGGGTGCCGCCACAATCTGAATCACAAATATCAGGTTTGTGTTTGTCCCCTCTTCTCTTTGATCTTTTCCATGCCCTGGTTGTTGATAGATTCAGCTAGCTTAGAAACAAGTGTTTACTGCAGCTACCCTTTTCCATAAATAGTAATTGTATACTTGTCATCAGAACAACTTTTTTTTTTTTAGAGCATATATCCGTAAGCTAAAAGGAAGAAAAGGATAATCATTTAGAAGGGCATAGGATGTGGGCATGTGCGTATGTCCTAGTCCTCTTTAGTACACTGTGCAGAGCTGAGCACAAAAATGACTGCTGTTTAGGCAAACATCAGAGTCTTTAGACATTTACACATTCAGCATGCAGGGGGAGAAAAGGGATGGCAGCTACCAGTTAGCTGGGAGGTTTTGCTTTATTTCTCTCTCTGCTCCTCTTGTATGCACTTAGAGGAGATGACTCAGAGGATTCAAACTTCCTTGCTTACTTGTGGGGGAAGAAAAAAGAACAACAGCAATCATCCCTGCTTTGGGAACCCAACTTCTGTTCCCAAGCAGGAAGTCACAAGTAGAGCAGATCAGCAGGTAAGAGAAATTCTTGCCTTGCCCCCACCCTGGCACATCAGAAGTGAAACCCAGGTCAAGCCTTTTCATGTGATGCTCATAGATTCTTTCAAATAGTGAGCACCAATGTGATGAACATTTTTCATGTATTATTAATGCATTTCTTTGTACCACATTCCAAAAAAAAAGTTTTGATTTATTCCACACCTTAAACCCAATGTGACAAACTAGTGAGATGGCAGCAGGCTGTCTCTTTCTTTCTCCAAGATTTGAAAACTGAACTTAAAAGTCTGGAATTATACTCAGATGCATTCCACTCTTGTAATATTAACACTTTTTTTTATTACCTGAACTATTTTCCCTGTCTCCCTTGACTCCCACAGCAGGGACTCTCACATTATTTCCTGCAGTGTTCCACCCCCACTTTCAGAGACCTGGATTTGAGGAGCTGCCCTACCGTTTATCAAAGCTTTTCCCTTGGTCATCAGAGAGAGTCTTGTCTGGTTTGGGCTCTATGAAATTGTCTGCTTCTACTTTTTTCCTTGCTTTTTCTTCCTTGTCTTTGTATTGAGTTATCTGTTCACAGCTGAGTAATCTCAGTAGAACTGCGGGGATGGAGATCTTGCCTCGCGTCAAAGATACAGAACCTTTTTCAGCTGCCAGGGATTGGCATAACGGGCAGGTATTATAAGTGCACACACAAAGTAGGCACGAGGTGTTCGCTGTGGCAATTCCCGTGCAATATTGTATTGATCATCTATACCTCTGACCTCTTTTTCTGCCCTCTAACCGTGCAGTTCACCTCCACCAAACTAACTACTTCCAGCCTTCTTTGCTGCTCAGTGCTTCTCAATCAGCAACCTTCTTTCTGGGAAAGCAAGATAAAACAAAACAAAACAAAAGACAACAACAAAAACCACACCAATCAGATAAAGAAGGTCTTTGTTTCATTCCTTCAAGCTGCACAATTTTCTCCCAAACGAGAGCTGTAAAATTCACAATAACCTTCCTTAGATAAGCTAACATCAGTCCATCAGTTAACGTTCAATCTATTATAAAACAAGTTAAACCACCACCACATTTATCCCATAGATATTTGGGAATTTGGATATTTGGATGCCCCATCCCTGGACACGTTCAAGGCCAGGCTGGATGTGGCTCTGGGCAGCCTGGTCTAGTGGTTGGCAACCCTGCACACAGCAGGGGGGTTGAAACTAGATGATCATTATGGTCCGTTTCAACCCAAGACATTCTATGATTCTATGAATTATTTATCTGAGAAGAAAGTAAACACTCAGTTTTAAGTCCAAGGTAGACTACAAGATAATAGATTTTATGTATGTGTTACACCCAGAAAAATCACAGGTCATTTCCCAGTGAAACCAAACCAAATGTACAGATGGGCTCTATCACCAGTAGGTATTTTAAGTATGCAGTGTTAATATGGGCGATCCACCCACAGAATGAGATGACAGTGCTCTAAGGAAATGTTTCAGTTGGACTTGTTTGGGGGTTAAATTTTTTGTTCAGCTGTCATGTTCATGCCTTTTTTCTCACAATGTAAAGCCTCTATCCTGCCCGCACTTTGCTTCTTAAGCTCTTTAAAAACACTTCTCTGTGCAGTCCTTTCTGTAGTGCAGAGTTCACCTATGTAGAAATGGTCGGATGTTCCAGTCTTGCCCATTTTTGTGATGGCCCTTTGAGCAGGGGCTCCTCACAATGGGAATGAGTCTCCCCTTCCTAGGAGTTTGGAAATCATCTAGCCCACATCAGCACTTATGCTAATGTTGCTAACACCAGAGTTGCAGGTGGTTATTATTTATTTATGTTCTCCTTTCTGGATAATGGAGTTCTCTCACCTGATATTAATAGAAATATCTTTTTACAACAATATTATGTGCATGAGTACAGGTGACAGGGACATTTTAAACTTCCCAAATCAGTTCTATTAATATTACTTTTTGTTTTTCCAAACACTAAAAAGAGATCCTGCTGCACTGTTATGTTGCAGCGCTTCCTGAGTGCACACAGTTGTGAGGGACCTATTCACTGCCTATGTCTTCTCCAGTTGACAACTGCAATCATAAAAGCACTGATACTTGCATGAGATCCTGAGCTTCTTTCAGAAAGAAAATTTTCAGTGCTGAAGTCAATGTTTGGAAACAAACTCAAGAGTAACACATGACCATCTGCCAATCAAGCAGTGGAAAGGAAAGCCATATATCTACTCCCCAAACCAAAAGTTACCATCCCAGTTTAAACTACCCATACCAGAGGGTTGTGTAAGACTGTTCGCGTAACAGTTATGGAGCACAGAAGCTCTAAAGTATTAACACACACTTTGTAAACAGAAAAAGTGGGTAAATCTATAGAATAAATTGAACATGCTTTTCTCCCACTTCTTTTGCCTGCCAGCACCACTATGCCCGTACTGTGCTGAAAAAAGGCTTTTCGCAGATTTGTGATCTTAACTGTTGAATCTATATTTATGAGTTTCCGTGATGTTTCTGTAATAATAAGATTATTATTGTCTCTTTTACTTAGTTTGAGGCACTAAAGCAATCAATGCGTAAAACTCCCCCGCCTGTAACAGCAACAGATTCATTAGCAAGGGCTGCTGTAAAGCGTGCAGAGAACACTGTAGAGTATGCATCTATTTTTAGCTGGCATTCAATATTCTGTGCAAAAACAGCATGGGAAAAAGGGACGGAACTTATAAATGTCTCACAAACAATCAGTCCTTCCTAGAATTGTGCCATTCAGATGCTTTACACTTTTTCTGTCTAGACCTGCACCCCAAGGTGCTGGTAAAAACCGGGAGTAGCACCAGCCCTAAAACAGACCCAGAGATGAGCCGGATTTTGTCTAGTTCCCATCTCCATAGTTCATTCATGAGAGTTTCACACTGGGCTTCTTCAGAAGAGACCTCTTCAGCTCACCTTGTCCGTGTTGAATTCTTCTCTGTCCTAAATGTTTGCTTTCATTTGGGTGAGAGCAGGAGAGGTGGGGGCCTGAGTCAGGTGACACCCAGATCCTCTGGGGAGGATTTGGTGGCCACTTGAGGTCTCACTGTGGATGTAAGGTCAAAGAGGCTGACTTCAGCAATGCCATCAAACCTCATCACCACAAGCAACAGCTGCACACTAATGGCATGGTGCTGAACACAGTTTTGACTACAACCATGTGTGAACATATTCAGGTTTTAAACTTTATTTAAATGGATTGGAAACCTCATTGCACAACCAAAGAGCTTGCAACAGCATGTGAAAGTGACATCTAGGTAAAATGCCATCATTAGGAATATTTCCGTAGTGTCTATGGCTCTCTGTCAACAGGCTGCATGCTGAAGCAATGCACACAGTTATTTTCAGATGAATACAGAATACAGAATGTGTATGAGTGGCCTTTGTAAGTTTGCTGCGTGTTCAGGAAAGCTCAAACGAGGATCTGACCTGAATTTGGAATTAAGTGGTCCTCCCAGCTAAGAAAAGCTCATTTTTCGTGACAGGAATCCATTTATTAGGTGAACCAAAAACCCCATAAGCAGACAGTTTTAGGATTTCAAAGTGCCTTCATACAGGTTCTGGGAAACAACTTGCATAACATGCAGGAATTTATACAGAGATGTTTAATAAATCAAAGCGACACTTACAACAATGAACATCACTCAGTTTAGGTGATTAGTTCTTTACAGTCATTAGGATTGGAGACCAGAACATGTGGACTAGTCTCTTTTTATAGATGATTGATGGGATGAGAGAGATCAGAAACAATATTGTAGACAACAGATGAACAGAGAATATTAAAAAAGCAGTGGGGGGAGGATTGAAGCCCTGCTGAAAGATTAAAGAATAGAAAGAAGTACAAATGAGCAAATCAATTATTGTGTGAAGATTTCTAGTATGTTGTTTAATTCATATTGGCCTGTTCTATATTTAGTTTCCTCACAGTTTCTCTTTTTATTGATGTTTCTTTTAGTTCCCTCTCTGGAATCTGATTCTAAGATGCATCATTGAATGATCCTTTGAGGGGAAATGTTACAAAATGAGACCCAATCTAGCAAACATCTTCTGACATGAGCTGTCTTCCCTTAACTAAGCAAAATTCAATGACACCGTTTCCTAGTATGGAAATCGCTCAAAGAAGCAAAAAGTTTGGAAGTGTGCATCTGCTTGGAGAGAGAAGGGCAGGCGCAAGGGAAGTGCTAACTTCAGACGTGCTTTTTCCCCCTCCCAAAATGGATGTGCCCTGTGGGATATGTCATTGAGTGACGTGGTTTAGAGGTACAATGGTGATGAGTTGATGGATGGACTAGATGATGTTAGTGATCTTTCTGACCTTAATGATTCTATGATTCTATGGTATTTTAGCACTGAGGAGGTGGGGCAGGCTGAAAGATGGCCACAGAGGCATACAGAGCTAAGTGGGATGTGCAAAGGTTATGAGTATGAGGATTAGACTGGGAATCTTTCTGGGGTTGGGTGTCAGTGTGGAGGATCCTTTGTGCTTAAGGGAAGCACCAAGGGATGGGAAAAAGAACAGAAGAGGAAATAAATAAATCTTTAAACATTAGCATGCTGTAAGCACAGACCACAGACTCCAAAATAATGGGATCGTGCTCCTGTGCTTACTTCAGGATGTTGTTACAGAGCAGAGCCCAGACTGCACAGGAATCAGTTCCCCTTTGGAGCACATTTGAATAAACTCTCATGATAAAGTGTTCCATTTTGCAGCGCCTGGCTTAGAGATGGCTATAACATCACTGTTATTGCCTTCGATGTAAACACTGACGAATGGTGCCACCTCTACCAGCACCTCAACATTCAGAGTATGCAGTGAAATGTTAGGGGCCTGTCTAAAAGTACTGTATGTAAAGTGCTGCACAAAATATCAACTTCCTCCCAGAAAGTTCATTTAAAAACAACAAAAAAAATTCACCACTACCCTGTTTGTGAGAACTAGGACTGGTGACTTTGCTCTGTTTTATGGGACACTACAGTGCCCGAGGACGTTCCACTATCATAACCCCAGGGGAGGAGGAACTTAACTGCTGCTGTCATGAACCACTGTGATGGCTGGCTCATACCAAAGCTTTCCAATCTTAAAAATGTTTAGTTTTGTTTAGGACCCTGAAGCAGGAAAGCCACATTATCTTTCCACTGGCTTGAGCATCTTGCTCCCATTGCTTTCCCTGACTTGGCTCTGGGCACCCACCATCGCGAGGGCATTAAAGCCTAGGAGGTGGCTGGTTTGATGGCAGTGGGGAATGAAAATGGGAACAGATTTGGGAGAAGCTAAGCCAAACAAGTGCTGGGTAAAGAGGACCTAAGGGAAGCAGGCAAATAGTGCTGAATGCAGGAAGTGGAGTTGGGACTTTCAAAGGAAGGAAGGGGGGGAATTCAGTGAGTGTGGGACAGGAAATCCCTTAGGACCTGTACACAGTTCCAGTGACTAATTTACAATCTATTAGTCCTGCAGTTATTGACCTGGGGCTCACATTTAGCATTGCTACTCAAGAGACAGGCTTCTTATCCCTGACAGTCTTATAAAAACCATGATCAATTTTATTTGTGGTTGCCATTACTACACGGAGAAAAGCACAGAGCGCTGTGCTGCTTCAGTGAAAGAGTGTATTCTTTTTAAAGAAAAAAACTCTTGCTTGACTTCAGCTGTGTAAAAAAGGATCTTGAATTGTGTATCAGTGTCCATAGAAAAATTGCTTTTCATAAAGAAAATCCAGAGATAAAGAACAGATCTGTGATGATGAGTCAAAAAGAGGAATTGCAGCCTGGGGAAGCTGGGATTGAAAAGAACTCAACCTCCAACCAAACTGGCCCTGCTCATCATGCAAGGCTGGCCAAGTTAAACATGAAGCCAAGATAAACATGACATCAGTACCGGGACTGCTAGGTATTTCATCACCTCCATGAGGTCTGAGGACCAAGGAGGTAGGGCAGGGGCTGCAACTGTGCTGCTTCAGTGGTACATCCTTCAGCTGGCTGCTCAGATGGCCAACACTTTCTCATTTGTAGTATCAAACATTAGTAGTTAAATTAATTTTTTTAAGTATATTCCTATTCAGAACTCTGCATACTTCAGCAGAGTAATGTAGGCTCATGATTCTTACTCAAGTAAGATTTCCTAGCTCCATCAGAACTGCATGGCAGTATTTGTAGCAGCTGTACAGAGTTGCACCTGAAATGATTTATCTCTGTTATTTTATTTACCTTTTAGACAATTAATTACATAGCATACTATATATTCTGCCAAACATTTTCCAGATATTTAGGATATTATTCCATGACCTCCCATTGCATACCCCTCCTGGAAACAGATGATATCCCACTGTCACACAGAACAATGCCTGACTCTCTTTTCAAGTAGCAGCACTGCATTGAATAGGGAAGAAAAATAGTCAAAAGTTAGAGTAAATTCTTTGACATGTGTTTTGGAGGGCTTTATATTTTTTTTTTTAAATCCAAGTGTCGTTTTGTTTATGCTTGCCTCTAAATGCATGGACTTCAACCTTCATTATGGATTTGCTTCCTCAACAAAAAGCGTTTGCCATAATGTTCATTATATTTGGCTTGCTTGGGGATTGTAAAAACAAATTAGTAGTGCAACTTGTGTCATCTACACTGCAGCAAGAGGAGAAAAGACCTGCATGCTGGCTGAAGGGGCACCAAGACCCATGCCAAGGCTAGATGACTTGGCACCTGGGAGAAACAATGCCTTTCTCAGAGCTCAGACAGGAGCTGCTGAATAGCTGGAGGTTCATGCACTACAGGCCCGGCACTGCATGCCAGTGGAGCCTGTGAAGGCAGTGCAAAGAAATTATATTAGCTCTACCTTTTCAAAGTAAAAATATCTGCTTTACGATGGCTGAACAGAATTTGGCCCTTGGGATTCATAGCCCACGCAGGTTAAAATGAGCGCTGTGCACATTAAATGGAGACTTTGAGGTAGGCCATCACAACTTTCCTAAAATGATGTTACCCTGCAGTAACATTTTGTTTGTTTTTAATACTCTATATATTTACTGCAGGAGCTTTGATGCATGTTTTTCAGCTTGAAAGCAAAACTGCCTTTATCCACTGCTTTACAGTTTTAATGCTTTTAGCAGGCAGCTTCAGACACAAAAATGGGCTCACAGGGCAGTGCAGCTAACAATATCCGGAGCTCGGATAGGAAAGATTTAAAAGAACACCCAAGAGGCAGAAAGGGACAGAACTCATGGCTGGGGCAAACATGCACCTTGGGCCGGGGACAGGAGTAAAGCTCCTCAGTGACAGGTTGCTCTTCAAGGTCTCGTTGGTGTTTATGTGCCTTCACTTGAAAAGCCTGGCACCAAATCAGTATCAGAGAGGTTGCTGGGCACAGTGTGTGCCAGTGGAGCTGAATTGCTTCCCTTCCTAATTAGCCAAGTTCTGCCGTGCTCTATCTATTTGCATAAAGCCTTTGAAGAATTACTTCTGGGTTATAGCAGCAGGGACAAGGGAAGAGTTCTTGCACGTCCAACAGAACTTTCTGCTGCCTGCATTTATTCTGGTTTTTGTTTGTTTGCTTGTCTTTAAATTTTAACAATGCTTTTGATCTGAGCCCAAGAATTGAAACCATCACTGGGAATTTGCTGCTACAGAGAATTATGAAACAAAATGCAACCGCAACACTTTAAATGTTGATTTAAGTGGTGTCTAGACCTCATGCTGGCTTTCTGCACCAAGCTGAATTTCACAAAGAGAATGCCCCTCCTCCCCTTCCCAGAGTTGATATTAAAAGTCAATTCCCGCTACTCTCGCTCAACTCTGGTCCTTCTGTATAAAGAGGAATAATAGGGCTTCTGCTTTCTTACTTTTATTTGCAGTTTGAAAAAGGCCTGTGTTTAATGGAAGTGGAGGGAGCACTAAAAAAGAATCACAAACATGTATAAGGATTTCGACTTATTAGTTTAATTAAAGAAAGCTACAAAATTGTACCAGTGGGAAAGGCCAAAGTCAAAGCATTGAATTTTGCATATGCCACAGCACTGATGCTGGGTCTGAAGAAAGATTTCCTGACCCTCCTAGGGACCAGTTTTTGCTCTTGTGGGCACTGTTGGTGCCTGATGCAGGTAACTATTTCTAATAATCACTGTTTTTATTAAAGTCGATAATTAGATGTTGTTTTTCCTTTACCTTGGGAATTTTCTCTAGCACAGCATGTTGTTCATTCGTGCTCTTCTGCTTGATGGTGGAAAATGAAAAGCATCATCCAGGATGGGCTCAAAATGCTTTCCAAAATCAGAAATTGAGGGTTGTGCATGGTGGAAGAAGAATATCCAGGGGAAATATTTTCTTACTGGAAATTCTTGTTTTAGTGGGGAAATAAATATGGACAAAGAAATGAAGTCAGGCTTCCCATGCCTCTCATGTCCCTGAACATGTATAAGCAGGAAGGAGACCAAATTTCTACACAGGCAGATAGTGACAGGACAAGGGGGAATAACTTTAAACTAAAAGAGGAGAGATTTAGGTTAGATGTTAGGAAGACGTTCTTTACTCAGAAGGCAGTGCTGACCAGAGAAGTTGTGGGTGCCCCATCCTTGGAGGAGCTCAAGGCCTGGTTGGATGGGGCCCTGGGCCCTGATCTGGTAGGGGGCACCCAGCCCACAGCAGGGCTTGGAACTGGATGGGCTTTAAGGCCCCTTCCGACCCAAGCCATGCTAGGATTCTATGAGTCTATGGTTTTGCTGTTCATTTTGGCAACAAAATTACTCAACCTCTGTCGTGTACAATACTTTTTAGTAATTCCAAATAAATCACTGACAGTATATTCCTTTAGGTTACTCTTTTCCTACTTTTATACTAGATGGCACAGCCAAAAAAAAAAAAAAAAAAAAAAAAAAAAAAAGCACCTCTTGTGCCTGGAGCTGTTCATTAATATAGGGGAAAAAAATGAGCCAGAAGAGTTTGTTGTCTAAATAGGCAACACATAGTGAAAGAGATGTCACCACCCACATGCTTTAAGTGGGAAGCAAAGGAATACTGAGAGTAAAGGATTTGTTCAAGGCGATATAGATGACTGTGCAGAAGCCCTCCAGTACACCAGCGTTTCCTTCCAGCACTTTTAACAGTTGTTTTCATCTATTCATTCTCAATTTTAAAGGACTGATTAGTTCCTCTTTACATTTTTCTTTGTATTTTGTGTAGTCCACCTAAACTGTCACAGAAAAGCCTTTCATGTCTGATGAGCAAGCCAGCATCACTAAGATGGGTTTGGAGATGTAGAGAAGGGGTCCACTCCAAGAAAAAGAACAGCTGGACCCAAGACCTTCATTGCTTTTGAAGCCTTTTACTATGCGCAGGAACATGGTTTACGTTGCTACTGTGCCCTGAAAGTGTTGGCCATGTCCTCATGAACGAGGAAAGCAAGATGGAATAGGTGGACTAACACCTTTTAAGAATCAAAGTATGAGAAGGTCAATAAAGTGTTAAACAGCACCCAGGATAACAAGATTACTAGGTGCCATGTAACTTTATTTTTAACATATCATGAGCTGTGCACAAGGGCATATCTAAATAAAATGCATAGGAAATAGCATCACACAAATATGATCTACATTTTTTCTTGATCAAAGAGGCTGAGGGAAAAAAATAATTAAAAAGTAAAAGCCTTATGCAATGAGATTTAAAAGAAAACTTTGGAGGCTGACAAGACGCATCTGGCACAACTTCAAAGTCCATCAAAGTACATATAATCAATGTTTGTCAATAGCAGTTTTGCATCCTTTAATTTATCTTTCATGGGTATAAAGCATGATGTTATTAGGATCCAGTCCATACCTTAATTCTGTTTGAGATTTGATGAATCAGGGCTCTATTAAAATTCAGTGCAAATCAGCTTACTCAAGGACACGTTACATAAAGTTGTGCATTATCTAACTCCTTTCATCTTGGTGTCTTTCCAACTTGTTAGAGAATCTGGTATCTCTTAAACCTGTATGTGTGGCCACCAACATACCAAATCTCAAACGTGCTTTGCTTGTAGGCAGGCACCTGCCAGAAGTATGGACATGAGACGTAAGTATCACACTATTTATTTTTTATGCATGAAAACTACTTTATGATGCTCAAACTCCAAAATGAGTGTACGATTTATTGTAGACTATTGAAGTCTTCTCAACAGAAAACCATGTTCTTTTCTTCCTGGTGATGTGAAATGTGCTCAGCTTTATAAACACAGAGAAAACGGGGGACTTCTGTATTTCTATTATCCTTGTCCTTCACTGTTGGGCTGCAAAATATTTGGGAGAAAAAGTGTGTTTTTCACATGTTCTCATAACATGTAGCACAAACAAGATCTGACCAGAATGACTTTGTTGGCATTTCTGAAATAGAGGGTTATGTTCTTGTGTTGTGATTCCTTCAGCTGCCGCTATAAATGCTTCAGTATTCACCTAGAGACTGGGGATTGCTCAGGAATTTCAGTTTTTATTAGAAAACAGATCATGAGTTCTCATATCCATGGAAAAATGCTTGAGAACACGAGTCTTGATGTTTGAAACTAGAAAATAATAAAAAGCCTTTTGTGTTTCTAAAAATCTTTTATAATGAGATTCACTATTTGTTCAAGTGGATGGGACAAAAATCGGACATACCTATTTTCAATGAGAATAACAAAAAAAAATTCTAATACAAGAAAAACAGTTAGTTTTGTCATTAGTTTATACTGTTTCCAGCTTTGTTACTTACTTGTTTGGAATATTTACCAGCAGCCAATGAGGTGGTTACCTGGACAGGATGCACTTATTTGATTAGGACAATCCGTTGAACATTAAACAATATGTAAAGTCAGTTATTTGCACTGAGTTAGCTCACCCTCAAATAATTGTGTCTTATCTGAAAAAAACGTAGACAGCAAGTAAAAGCAAATTTTGGTTCAAATACAGCAGCATGAGGATGGTTAACAGCGCTTTGTCTCTTCAGGTTCTCCCCCTGATCCTTCTCCTAGGGAGTCCATATATGTCTGTGAGTATGTTTCTGTATCACTTTTCTTGCTGCATGCCAGCCCTGTCACTCGCTGCGCCCTTCCTGGACAGCTGGAGAGGGTGAAGAGTGGGTAGCAGGTATCTCCTGCCTACCTCGTCCCCAGGGCAGTACAGGGCACAGCACAGGGACGGCACTGGGCTGAGGTTTGGTCTCTCCAAGAACTGCCATCAAGTGGATTTTCTTTTGGAAGAAGGTTCCTTCAAACCCCTGCTTTCATAACACCAACTCCTATGTGTGGTGATTTCATATTTGCTGAAATTTCTTTCCAAATTTTCAGTGTTTGTGTTTAAATTGATTCCTTTGGGAAATGTACAGTGAGGGGCTCTAGTAGATGGTGGAACTTTCTGAAGTGTTGGATGAGTTGGCAAGCAGTGATTTTCCCGGCACAATAGGGTTTTTATTAATTAGTGTATCATCGGGACTATCCATCCACTGGCAGCACTCTTGATCCACCAGCATGAGACAGTTCTTTATCGGTTCGGTGTCAGACCCTGTGGGAACCCAGTCTGATGTAAATCAACCCACAATGAGTTGGCGTGTTAATCTGCACTCAGTGAGGCAGGTGTAGCTGCTGTCTTAGACAATATGAAGTCTGGTGCATATTTTCCTGACTGGTTCTAAGCGTTAGGTTGATTCACTCGCTCCGACAGTCCTTATCTGACTTTGTTCTACACTGCAATGTGGAAAATGCAGAGCATGTCTCCCCCAGCCCTGAAAATTCATTAACACTGCTAAAATGCAAAAGTAATTCTGCTGCCACCGAAACACGCCATGACAGAATATTCAGCAGGCTAGTTTTTAATAAAACATATTTTTTCTTCATAATTAATATAACAAGGTTTTCTGGCTTAGCACTTGGCGTGAATGCCAGGAAAAAAAAAAAGAAAGAGGGGACAAGTTGCTGTGACATGACCATTGCATGGCAAACATGTTATGAGGGGGCCTTTTGCCTTAATGATTTGTTCCAAAGAAGTTATGCTGAAATAGTTTGAGTTAAAAAACAACAGAGTTTGCACACTGATGTAACTGAGGATTCCCCTCCCACGCACCGCCAAATTCCTGTTTTCATCCTTCACACTTTTATTCAAGTCTCATTTTAGGAGTTTTTGTAAGTAGCATTCCTCTTTGCAAATGATATTGCTGTTATATAGCAGAAGTGAAACGCGGATTTAGACAGTAGCTCATACCGAGTCAGTCGAAACAGGACAAAAAAGATCTGGGACATTTATGAATCCAGAGGGTTTGGAGGACTATAAAGCAACAATTTCTGTCCGTTCTTTCATATCTTGAAGAAAAACAGATTTCACCTGCATGAATCCAAAGTATTTCTATACGGGGCATGAAAATGCATCATGGATACAAGTAAGAGCAAAATTTGCTCCCTTGTTTTAACATATGTATGTAACTGTACAAAAGATTACCTTTGGATGTAACTGGTCTTCACAGTTTTTAGTTTTGTTTTGGGTGGTTTTTTTTGTTTGTTTTGCTTTTAGTTGCAGTAGGTCCTCACAGATCCATACATCAGCTGTGTATGGACAAGGACTTTTTAGAGAAATCAATACCCTTCCTCTCAATGAGATGCTGTGGTAGAAATATTCCCACCATAAAGTGCTGTATTTTCACGCATTCCTCACTTTTTGCCAAAAAGAAATTCAGAGAGCTTTGCTGACACAGGTTATATCAACACCCAGACCCAGCCATTCAGATGAGCATCCTGCCTTACCTTGGCTTGTACTGAAACTTTTCTGAAATACACATCGATTTAAATGATACACTCAGATGCCATGCTGGGTCTAGAGAAATCAGCAAAAAGATGTGACTAAGCTGGATCCCATACAATCCACGGCCAGAGCTGCTCTTGTGCTGGGCTCCCAGTTAATGAAGCTCTATACTTTTGTAAATCAATAGATGTTCAGATCAGGCTTTTCCCTCCTATCAGTGTTCCCTTCAAACTCAGCACCACTGGTAGCAGAGAGAGAGAAGTGCAGGAGTCGAAGCAGCAGCAGTGGTTCTACACTGAATATTTTGGATCTTCAAAAAATTGATGCCTGATTACTTGTGATGGAGAGGGTTTTGAAGTTCCCAGCCATGTCCAGTCCAGTAGTCAAGTGCACTTTGTATTGGAATGGAAAAGAACAAAGTATTGCATGAAGATCAAACAATTGCAAGAAAAACCTGTCAATCCTGCCCTCAGCAGGGGGTTGGAACTGGATGATCTTTAAGGTCTGTTCCAACCTAAGCCATTCCATGATTCTGTGATTCCGTGGTTCTGTGATTCTATGAAAACTTTCCATCAATCCCTGTCTCCTAGCTGGTCCACAGCACATGTGAAGCTGTTACCAGCAGCACAGGTCTTTCCATGCCTCTAGTGTTTGGAAAACCATATTTTAGGGTGAAAAGACCCAAAGTGTCTCTCTGACACCTTCTTATACTAGCTTTTTCTACCCACTCATGGATCCATCCCTGTCATAAACTCCCGTTTCTTCTCTCCTTACCAGCACTGTACCTTCCCTCCCAGGACTCTGTCCAGCTGCACCACTGCAGAGTGGAGCAAGGACTGTTGAATCTCTCTCCCTTTGCACCCCATGAGGCGCAATGCCCCCTGCAGCACCACCTCACTTTGCCTGATGCAGTAGGAAGGCAAGGCAGCCCAAGGAGTGCCTCCAGCTAATTGCACTCCAGGAGGGACACGCGTCTCTCTGGCTCCCCAGGGCAATCAGCTTATGCCCTGCAGCATGCAGGTTAATATCCCCTGTAACTAAAGGGACTTAATGACTTTGCATAAGCTTTAAGTCGAGCAGCATAACCTGTGAGCCCAGCACTGGCTGCCAAAGCATTTGATAACGCAGCACACGCGTCAGTGCAACAGGGCGGGTTTGCACAACATCCTTGGAATGGGTTTTGTGCCTTCCCCCACTGGGGAACACACACACTTCATCCACCAGTGAGCAGCTTTAAAAACAGCCAGCTGCTAGCAGGCCATCTCCCACGGTGTAAAGATTAACTTGGAAACTTTGATCTCTTGGAAGGCAGGAGCAGGTCGTTTCTGTGCAGGGCAGCAGGCTGCCTCCTGCAGCACCTGTGAGAGCTGTGCTGTGCTTCTTCTGGATCCCCATGCCTTTTGGATCAGGTGTGACCACAGGAAGGGTCTGCAACTGAATAACCAGTAAAATCATAGAATCATTAAGGTTGGAAAAGACCACTAAGACCATCTAGTCCATCCATCGACCCATCCCCACCATGCCCACTAACCGTGTCCCTCAGTGCCACAGCTCCCCATTTCCTGAATGCCTCCAGTAATGGTGGTGTCACCACCTCCCCGGGCAGCCTGTGCCAATGCCTCACCAGGTAAATAAAAGAAAGATGTTGTGTGTAAACTTGTCTGGAAGTCCTGCGACCAGTCAATAAGGAATGTGCTGTATACTCTGGGGCAGACGTCGCAGTTCAGCACACAGGCAGGAGGTGGCTTGCTATCAGAGAGGTGCAGAACTTGGAGGTTTTGGTGGAATCCTTTATGGGAATGGTTTCCCAGGCTAAAAATACAACATGTGTTGCATGTGTGCTCCAGATGATAATATGCCCTGCTTTCATTATACCGCAGCCATCGCCTTGGCTGAGTAATGTAATGTCATTGCTGGAAAAGCCATTTTGCCTTGAAGTTCAAAGACTGTCACTATCCAAGATGGTTGCAGGCAAAAATCTGGCCGATTGTAAGAGCATCAGAACCGTCAATTCCCTCCTCCTTTGGCGAGGAGCCCAGACAAAGGTTCCCACTGAGAGCTGTCAGCAGGATCAAGGGGTTCCCGAGGAAAGGCAGTAGTTGTGCCTGCCCTCGTGGCTCCCCCGTGCCAGATGTGAGCCGTGGGTGGAAGCTGATCAAATAGCCATCCTTGCTCTCCAGCACAGCCCCGTGCCACTGCCTCCCCGGCTGCAAGGCTGAGACTGTGCAGAGGAAAGGGCGACGCTTGGTTTGCTGCCATGGAGGCCACTTCGCAGCGAGCTGCAGGAGAAATGCCTCGATTTAGTGCAATTAAGCAAGCGACTCATACCAGATGCAGCTGAATTTCTGAACTCCTGTAGGTCTTCATTGTGATTTACATGTATATAGAGAGGCAGTTTTCATCCTTCTGCTGCACCATCTCAAATAATGACACTGTTTTCTCTGGAACTACTTCTCGCTTGCACATATGTAAATGCACAGCCTAACCCTGCCTTGTCGCCTTTGTGCTGCCTGTTCCTCCACCTGCTTTTCTATTTTAATTATTCATTTTGATTGCAATAAGGGGTAGCAAGACACAATCAACAGTTCAACTGCAGAATGCTCTTGGCAGCTGTAAATAACTTCCCTTGAATTTAGGTTCAAATCTTCCTGCCTTATTCTGAAAGGATTGCCAGAGATTAACTGGACATTTTTGTCTAGAAGCTGTAGGGTTCTGTCCTGAGACATAAGAAAGCTCCCGGTTCTGGCACTGTTGTTTGAAATCTATTCTCTTTTATTAGCCTTTCTTGAGGAGTTGAAATGGAAAAATGGAGAGTATCATATCTCCATGGTGTTTAACCTTTGTACAAAGCCTAATTAGCAAAGTTTTGATGGGTCTTTGGAGAAACGAAGCTTTAGTGAAGTGCTAATCCCTATGATGATGGCAACAACAAAGGTCAGACGAAATTAGGTTTTTTTGAAATTCAGCCATTACCCCACCCTTTTTTTTTTAGGCACCCTATAAATGTAATTGACTCCAAACTATGTATCAGTGCCCACATAAAATGCCTCTCCTGGAATTTTCTTTTTTGCAGAGTTTCTTTTTTATGAGCCTAACGTCATAAAATTTAAAATTGCTCTCCACGAATTCTTCCAGCTTCATCCCCCCATCTCTATGGACCCACTGTGAGCAGGATCTGGCGATTTTATTCCCTCTTGAGAAAACGCACAAAGTACCAGTGCCGGGCTGCACAAGGGAGGCTGTTTGGCGAAACAAGTCCCACAGCCTCGTTTCTTCTCCCCCCGCTTCTCCTCCTTTTGTTCGCATCTTGCTCCAGGCTGGGAGCAGTATCGCACCTCGTTGGAAGGACAAGATCCTCCTCTGCTGGCCATGAGCAATACGGCACGGTGGCGAGGGGCCTTGCCATGCTGCTGTGCTGCCCCCCCAGGCTTCCATCCTCTGTCCCCTGCCTGTAGTCCCCTTCCTGTACCCCCACCTGCATCCCACCGCTCACATCCTACATCCCGTGTCCCCTATTGCACCATTTGCATGCTACATTCCACCTCCCCCATTCTGTGTCCCCCATCCCATGTCCTCCATCCCACCTCCCTCATACTGCATCCCACCTCCCACGTTCCCCATCCCATGTCCTCCATCCCACCTCCCATGTTCCACTTCCCATGCCCTGCAGCCCCCCACGTGGCATATAGGAAAGGGCAAGTTCATGCTTAGAGGAGGGAAGAAGAGGGGTTCTTTACTGGCCTCAGACATGCAGCGCCATAAAAAGCCCATGTGTGGGACCAAAAGGTGAAATTTGGTCTTCTGAGCCCCCCATGCACTGGGAGCCAAGCAGAAAAGCCCCCACTCCCAGCCTCCAGGGGGATGTGGGCAGGCCCCAGGCAACCCCAGATGCATGAGACATGGAGTAGCAGCAGGTGTGAGTTGTTCTCAGTAACGTGGCAAGGTTTTTGTTCACTGCTGCTTATTCATTTGCTCCTGGTCACAGCCAGGGTTTAACTGAGAATGTTGGCATAGCAGCTCCACATCATTTCCTATATGCCTGTTAGCACACATGTTCTTATTGAAGCTAGGTAGCCCTGTCTGCAGCTGTGATTTACACCAAAGGGGATGCATGCTGACACCTCTGCATGGGTTCCTGATGTGAGTCCTGATGTGATGCTGGTATGTTCCCTTTCTGCCTCGCTCACTTTTCAAAAGCTGAGCACTGTTTTCCTCCTCCTCCTGCTCCCTTTTGTCATTTGCCCTTGATCATAAGCCAAAGAGGAAAGGCTGGAGCCCCATGTCAGAGGGTGAACGTATGGCATTTCCTCAAGGGAAGGAAGTGCCCTGGTAGCTGGCTGCAGTGCTATTAGATAAACACCATCACTTAATAAGCAAAGAAGCAATTAACTTGTTTGAGACCGGTGTTTCAAAAGCACGCTGCAACTTTGGCTGGATGCTCAGAGAAGCTGGAGTTCCACTGTGGATTGCTGGGAACAACGTGGTTTTATCAGAAATGTTGATAATTTTGAAAGAACTCTTAAAAGTACCGTTTGGGCATCCCTGGAGTGGGCAACGGACTTATCTGGATGCCCAGCACTGGGGCAAAGAGACAGCCACCATGGGTTGTGCCATAAGCGAAGCCCCACCTTGGATTTGTTTCCAAAAACTGACTCTGGCCTTCTTTATCCCATGCAGACTTCCTGGTCCTCCCTGGCCAACCTGCTGAATGGTAAGTGGCTTTGTTTTCTTCCCTTAAATTCTGCATGCAAGCCTGAGATGTTGGCAGCTCAGTCCATCGAGACCACAGGTGGTGGTCAGTGTTGAGTTTTAACTTCATGCATAGCTTTGCAGCGCTTAAAGCAACACTTGAGATCAAATAGGAAGTCACTGGACTTTGGACAGGCAGCATGGCCTGCACTCCCAGGCCTTCTTGTGTCTCGCATCCCTGCAAAAGACAACTGTGTAAATACCACGTTAGGATTAGTTTAAGCTTTTCAGCTTATTTGATCTATGTGGAGCATTATGGTTTTAGTGCTAAGTTTAGTGAGTAAGCCCCATTCTTTTCTTGATTTCAGTGGCATGTAGAGCTGAGCTTACAATTGATAGTAAAGTATTACATTTTACTCCTTTTCACACACGCACACTTTTACTACTCACTCTACGTTCCTCTTCATTCTGCTGGCACTGTGTTCCAAGCTGTGAGTTCTGTGGCCCTATATCCATACAGCGCTGATTCTTGCCCCAGATTAAGGTTGCTCTCCTTATAGAATGTTCACAGCAAATACATTTCCAGATCAGTATTTAGTTTCCACATCCCTCAACTGCAACAGGCAGGCACTGCAAGGCCTGTGGAACAGCCCTGAAACAGTTTGAAAGGAGTGAGGGTTTGGCTGCTCGCTGTTCTTATTCCTTTTGCAATTTCTTTCTGAAGTCACGAATGCTCGCAGCCAAAGCCTGTGTGGAAGGGAGGAAATACCAAGAGGTCTGTGCAGAAGCAAGTGGGAGACCTACTGATATTTGAAGTGCCATTGCAATTTCAGCTTCATAAAAATAACTTTATATTATTCACAGACCCACAGACAGAAAGTATTTAGTGAGGTGGCAGGAAAACTCATCCTGCTTAAATTAGGCCAGATTTCAGTTTGTCCCCAGAGGTTCAGAGAGCTTGAATAAACGCTGGGCACTTTCAATGTCGGCAATAAGCTTTAAATTTGCACATCACTCATCTCGACAACTGCAGTCCAACAAAGTTACCTTGCCATTCGGGTCACTCGATGGTATCCTAATGCATCACTTTCCCACTTGGAACATTAGTCATGACTTGATCCAGGCAAGGTTTTGAAAACAGTGTGACTGCCAGCATCGGGATATCTGTTCTCCCTATAAGAGAGAGCCCGTGTAAGCTAACGAACAAGAGGATATTGATCAGAAATCCATTACGTGATTGATGGTTCTCGGCAACGTGAAAAAGTGCAGATGAAAGCTTGAGCAGTTTAAAAGATCACCCAGACCTCAAAGCTGACTTGAAGCTTTAAAAGTCAATCTCTTGCCTATCAATTATGGGGGGATTTTTTTTTTTTTTGTACTACACAGAAGAAAGTTATTCTTTGAAAATTTGCATGCAGGATGTCTAATTTAATTTCATGTAATAGTCACATTTCGGTGACAAATGTCAGATCACTGCTTTTTTAAGCACGTTAAGGTTTTCCAGCACTTACAAAGAATGAGAACTCTGATTTAGTAATGTGTTTAAATCAACCAGTGTATCAGATTTTGTGTGTTAATTATGTGCTCAGATTAAAAAAGATGTTGCTTTTGCTTTACTAAACCCATGGCTTGTTATGAATAATTAAAAAAAAAAATGGAATGGGAACACTTCTTAAGTAAGAGATGTGGAAGCCAAATAGTTATTTAGTGATATAGCAGTGATAAACAGGAAGACATCTTTGTTTGATGTACCCAAGTCAGGGGGGTCTGTTCTTCTTTATTCTTATGGTGTTTAATGAATGATTGATTCATTGCTAAGAGATGGTACTAACGCAGCAAAACGAAGTGACGGTATCATCATTTCTGAGCACCGTCCTTACACTGAGCAGTTGGTAGATGCTTCTGCAACAGCTTTGCTCTCTGTGCTTGTTTGGAGCACTTGTTTTTCTTCTATCAATTCAGCAAAGCCCTCGCGCTCCTTGTACAGCATGCTGGGCATGTCTGCGGGCTGCTCTCGGCAGCCACAACTCCTCCACTCGTCCTTCACAACTTTTATCAGCTATGTCTTTTAGAGAAGAAAGACAGAGAAACGGCTACCCTGTCTCTCCGAATAGCTCCTTAAAGCACCTGTGGAACAAAAGCTGGCGTTCCCTGCTAAGATTTTGAAAATAAACAGGGGAAACAAAACCAGGCTCCTCCACAATATTCCCTCAAACTTGAGTCCGCCTGCAAAATCTCCCCTTAGACAAAGTGAGCTTGCAGGTTGCATTTCAGGCAAAGCCTTCTTTTTGTTTTCCTTTCTTAACTACATCACATTAAATTTAATTTTGTTCACGGTAGACAATGTCCTTATCTTCCAGCGAGATCCTTCTGTTCCTCAGCACAGTGCACACTTCTGCAACACTTGCACACTGTCGAGACTCGGCTCCTGTGGAAATAATGAGCTGAGTAAAAGGAGTCTTGACTTGACATAGCAATAAATGAGGTGAAACTTTTCTCTTTTTTTTTTTTTTGTGAGAAACGAGAGTTGGCATGTAGGAAGGAAAAAAAAAGAAGAAAAAAAAAAAGATGATTCTATTTTAATATGAAATATAAAACACCCATTGTACAAAAGTGGAATTTTTTATTTTTTTTTCAGAAGCAAAGAAAGAATAAAGATAAAGGCTGCAAGGGAATGAATGAGGAGAGAAAACTAAGATAATATAGTCGATAATCAGTTCAAGGCAGAGCATTATCCATGGGGCCATCAGTCCGGCCCTAGGGGAGAGCTTTTTAAAATCTCTGCACACAGTTTAGCTGTGCTCATTACCATAGCTTGTCTTTGACATGCCGGCAGGGCTTCCATGGGTGCCAATGTGCCCATGCAAATCGATTGCCCCAGACACAGCCTGGTGCAGCTCCAGGTTCTCCATCAAGCAAACACGTGCTTTGTGGCACCTGTCCTGCAGCACACTGGGGAGCACTGCTTCCTTAGAGAGGCCCTGTGGGCTTGCAGGCTCGCTGCCCAAACAAAGCTGTGTATCCTCAAGGAGCTGGCATTTGAAGCAGCAAGACAAAGGAAGCCTCTTCTTGTAGAACTTCCTCTTCCCAGGGCACTTAGAATCATAAAATCATTAAGACTGGAAAAGACCTCTAAGATCCTCACATCCAACTGTCCACCTACCGTTGATACTGCTCGCAAAACCAAGTCCATAAGTACCGCATCTCCATGTTTCTTGAACACCTACAGGGATAGTGACTTCACCATCTCCCTGAGCAACCTGTGCCAGTGTCTCACCACTCTTTCAGAGATGTTTTTCCTAATATCCAGCCAGAAACTTCCTTTGTGCAACTTGAGACCGTTCCCTCTCATCCAATTGGATTCATCCATGTCTGCATGGGCCTTACCACCAACCAAGGAAGAAACATCCATGTCCCCTCCAGGCACCGCAGTAGGTTCTCCCCAGCTGGGACAGTCACACACAGAGGTGGCTTTGTAGCAGTTATAACCTTTCCATGTTTCCTTCCCCTACAGATGAGGATTATGAGTATGAGTACTATGATGAATACACACAGGAGGAGGAGGAACCCTTCCATCAGATTATGAGCGTGGGGGAACCTTGGTTCGAACTACCTCCTATCTACAGAAGTATCCAGCAAGGTACTCCTGGGGGCAGGCAGGGGGTGAGGAAGGAGTGAAATCCCAGTCCCAGTATGCAGTGCGTGGCAGGGCTCGGCTGCCAGCCTGCCTGCAGAACGCCTGCTTCAAAGGGATGAGCGGGGAGGATTGTTTGCTGTGTTCTCTTTTGTGTTTCTCTTGTAAGGAGCCTGTGTTTTATCTCTGGATTTCACAGGATGGATTCTGATCATGCAGAACATTTCTGATTGCTACTACAAAAAAACACAGGCTTATTTGTCTATAGACACTGTAAGACGTAATTGCTGTTTTCATGGGATATATATTCTGTATTTGTGCTGGGAACCAAATGTAGAGCAGGTTTCCTTTTTTTTTTTCTTCTTTCTTTTTGTATTCTACTGAACTTTACTGAGCAGGAAAGGATGCCCTGGACTGCTGCGGGAACACAAGAGGAGAGGTGGGAAACTGTCTGCAACATCTCTCCTCTGGCTTTTCCAAGGGAGTTCTAGTGCTAGGTTGCAACTAGGGCAATGCCAGGTCTAGGCAACTCCACACCAATGGCATGGAGGCAGGTGCCCAGGGCCAGCTCTGGTTCTTAACAGGTCTGTTTCTACTGCAGAAGCAAATGTGCTCCGTCACAGGCTTGTAAAGGGAGCTGGGCATCCCCAGGCTCTACGCCGTACAGCTTGCAGGAGGCTCCGCAGCAATCCATAGCTGCTGCCGCTGCTGGGCCAACTGTCAGCATGGCATGTGTTATGGTGGATGCTTGCCCAGCCTTCTGCACAGCCCTGTGGTGGCACCTGCCACACAAAAAACACACACAAGAAAAAATGCTGGCAAGAAGATGAAAGAAAAACTAAAAGCTCTCTGTCCCTACCCTAGAAGATCTGTGCTCCTCCAACCCCTGCAAGAACAACGGCCAGTGTGAGATGAGAGGAAACAATTTCACCTGCCACTGCCCCATGCCCTATACCGGGGATACATGTGAGAAAGGTAATCACTCTTTTGCTGACCGACATTGCTTGTTCTCGCAGCTGAGGCAACAGAAGCGAGTACAGGGCTTTATAAACCCCCTGCTCACTGGAGGGAGAAATTTAGCAGCTCACTGCAGCTATGTCAATAGGTGCAGGCCGGAGTCTGTCTAAAGCAACGTTGGCATCATGCACTTCAGATGTGCAGAAAACACACTTCTGTCTTCTGACAACCCCTGGGGCAGCCTCCAGAGGAGTGCTACAAAGATGGTGAAGGGTCTGAGGGACAAGTTATGTGAGGCTTGCTCAGCCCGGAGCAGAGGAGGCTGAGGGGAGTCCTCATGGCGGCCCACAGCTCCCCATAGGGAGCAGAGCAGCAGCACAGAGCTGTGCTCTCTGGGGACTGTGAAAGGGCCAGATAGAATAGCATGGTGTTGCATCAGGGGAGGGTCAGGTGGGGAGAAGATAAAGGGTCTGCAGCTGAGGGTGGTGGGCATGGAACAGGCTGCCCGGGGCAGCGGGCATGGCACCAAGCTGCTGAAGTTCAAGGAGCATTTATTTGGACAACACTCTCAGACATATGGTCTGATTTTTTGGGTGGCCCTCTGTGGAGCCGGGAGTTGGACTCAATCCTTGTGGGTCCCTTCCAACTTGAGATGTTCTCTGATTCTGTGGGTCAGAAGAAACATGCCTTCCCATCACCTTGTGAGGGCACAGCTCTCGTGCGCTCATGGACGTGGATGAAATGGTATTTCTGTTTTCCTGCAGTGGAGGACACGTGTGTGGACAACAACTGTGTCAGAGGAGACTGCCTTGTTACATTAACCAAACCTTACTATCGGTGCAGCTGCAGCCATCCCTACAAGCTACCAGACTGCCAGAAAGGTGAGTGCAGCCCAGCAGGCACAGCTCCCACGTTGTGGGGGGCAGTGGGGCTGGGCCTGTGTCAGCTGCAGGTCCCATCTGTGGGGATGATGCTGGGTGATTCATGCTCTGTGTACGTTTTGATGGGTCGGTCACTAATGAACCCCATGCTGGCAGGTATTTTGAAGCTCTTACAAAGCTAAATGGGGGTTTTCCCTGACTTCAGTTGGGGGTATGAATGGCTATAATGCGTCCAGCAGAATTACAGCACTGTTCTCTGATTTTCGCCTTCACAGCTTCTTTACAATGCAGGCCAAACCCTTGCAAAAATGGAGGAACCTGTATACGGCACAGAATCAGATCAAAATTCACCTGCAAGTGCCCTGAACCTTACAAAGGGAGGTTTTGTGAGATCGGTAAGTCATGGGTCCAGGGGAGAGGCTAGGGGTCAAACCTCCCCAGATCGCCCTCACCTCGCAGTCAGCCTTACTGATGACTGACTGAAGTTCGTAACATAACACGGATTGCTCTTTGTTGCAGGTGACCTTTGCACCATCCCCCCTACAGTTTAGGTTTATAACCCTGCAACCTTACTTTTGGCACACCCCTTGCTCTGTCATGATAACAGCTCTGCACCCAGCTCTGCCTCATCCCTCCAATACCATTTCTTGCATTGGCCACTGAAGGAGAGATTTTGCTTTGTCATTGAAACACATCTTAGCTGCTAGGTCTTAGCCTGTAAAGAGCCTTTGGGCACTTGAAGTCAGTGGAGCTTATGCTGGAGAGATGTTGGGACATAACTCATTTCTCGTCTATCCAGGATAAGGACTATCACTATGTAACCCTGTGAGCCCTTCTGATCCTTTGTAAAATTAATGCCAGGCAAGGAAGAGAGGGGAAAAGAACCACTTTAGGCAAGGAATGACAGAAAAGACTCTTTCATATCAACATGGTCTTACAGGACCGGATGATTGTTATGAAGAGGACTCCTTTTATTACAGAGGAAGAGTGAACCAAGCAGAGAATGGCAGGACTTGCCTGCACTGGAATTCCCACATGCTCCTGGACTTCTCTATTAATGCATTTATGGAGGATGCTGAGTCTTATGGCATTGGGGAACATAACTTCTGCAGGTAACATTTTGAAGAACCAGTTGTATCAAATAGATCTTTGAATACAAATTGCTCCCATGAATTTGCTAAAATCATGGTATTCAAAACTGGTATCTCTCTTGACAATGCCCCTCTGTAAAATATGGAGATGTTGGAGATGCCACTGTTACTGAAGTGAAGATTCCAGAAACAGTCCTCATTTTCTTTGTTTTTCTTAGGGTTAAGATAGGTGTGGAGACAGTAAAATGGCAGCAGTACCACTCCATTA
This sequence comes from Numida meleagris, assembly GCF_002078875.1. Classification (NCBI taxonomy): domain Eukaryota; kingdom Metazoa; phylum Chordata; class Aves; order Galliformes; family Numididae; genus Numida; species Numida meleagris. The sequence continues at coordinate 8,174,715 of NC_034413.1, read as the reverse complement.
TCTTAGTTATCTTCTTTATCAAATCTTATGATGAGTGTCTCTTGAAGCTTGGCTGTCTTGTGGAAGCATAAGTGTGCTCTCATAAGCATTCTCGGTTCCTTTGTGCAGCTTCAAGGAGATTTCCCCACTTTAGTTGACTGATGTTCTCAACCATTCCTTTCAGAAATCCTGATGAGGATCAAAAGCCCTGGTGCTTCATTAGAAAAAATGGCAAAGTGGAATGGGACTTCTGTGATGTTTCACTGTGCTCTGGAACAGGTAGAGTAATGCATTAGAAGTGAGCTGGTTGGCCATGCACAAGTGGTCCAGATGAGCAGGTCACTCACTGCCTGTTACTTAACTCCTCCTGTCTGATATTATTTCTGCAGTACATGTTGCTTTTTCTTCCAAAACAGGTGGGGAGAGCCAACAGCAAGAAAATGAAATGTTCGAAACCTGTGGACAACCAGAAGTTCGAAGTGGACTCAAGAGAATCTATGGAGGAACTAAGAGTACAGCTGGCAAGCACCCCTGGATGGTATCTCTGCAGAGAAAGTTTTCAAGAAGAGAAAAACACTTCTGTGGTGGAGTGCTAATTCAATCATGCTGGGTTCTTACTGCTGCACACTGTGTTGAGTATGTGCATGTCCTATGCCTAGGGCAAATAAAAATATGAAAAACAAGGTAGCCATTAAAGACAACTTGGAATTGAAATGATTTACAATCCAAATTATTTCTGGGTATCAAATTGAAAGGAAAAATACATGAAAAAATGTATATACACAGGAAAATACGCACATACACTTTAAAAAATGGTGCTTGCTGAAATTACAATTTAAACTTACACTCCAGTCACCTAAAATGATCTAAAACAAGAGTGTGAGAGGAAAAGAGGACTAGAACAAATTTTTATGACATATGAAAGAAGGGATCTATGAAAACCTCAGGGGATATTGGGATACCATGAGCGAAATCGCAAATTGCAGCATGATTAATATCTCAAGAACAGCCCAAACATGCTTTTTTCTTCCAATTGTTTATGTGCCAGCCAGCTTAGAATATGATATTTCCTTAAGCACTTTTGTTGAAGAACCTTACAACTCTCTGGAAGTGTTCAGTAAACATTTAGATGTAATAAAGGGCATGGTTTAGTGGAGAAATATTGGTGGTGGGTGGACAGTTGGACTAGATGATCTTGGAGGTCTTTTCCAATCTGGGTGATTCTATGATTCACTCATCATCACAGCTGCAATAATAGACTATTTGCACACTGCTGCTCTCCCCCAGAATAAAAATTAACAATTAAATGTCAAAAAATTAGGTTTTTTTAAAAAAAAAGCAACAAAAATGTTTGTGCAGCTTTAATTACATTTTATTTTATGATTGCAACAAGCTAAGAGTACATGTATTGTCCAGCACTGCAGCTTGCTCAACTAAGCTCTCTTATAACAACCTTTGGAAATCCTCCCATCATGCTCTACAACAGGAAACAATATCTTGACTTTAAGATACTTAAGCTGCAGGTTTTCACCACTGTTAGACAACATCTGTAATTTCTGCACCACCACAACGGCTAATGTGATTTACTTTACTCTTTTTGCAGACACGAAGCAGAAAATCTCCAAGTGGCCCTTGGAAAGCAAAACCTCAAGAGGAGAGAACATCAAGAGCAAATATTTGATGTGGAGAAGGTCATCATGCATCACAGATACAGAACGAAGGATAATGTCCCATACAATGATATTGGTAAATCCTTTTTATTTAATCAGTTGTCTGAAAGCACCTCCCTAGAACTGAGATCAGTATGAAATTCCCCTCTGAGAATGTGTACTGGAAATAATTAGGCCATATTGTGGCTTACACCCCTGTGAATCACTGGGAGAGGAATCATGATGGGTAGGGAAAAATCATGTGGGGGGGGATTAAAAATAATATAGGGACAGGTTCAGCATGTAGTGCAAACAGTATATCAGTTGCATGGAGCCTTGCACAGAGTTGTGGTACAGGCTGACAGTAACAGCTAGGGATTAAAACTAGTTATGAATCCATTTTGTGGTTGTTTTTTTTTGTCTCCAGCATTACTTAAGTTGAAGCCAATTGATGGCCAATGTGCCACGGAAACAAAGTATGTGAAAACAGCGTGTCTGCCAGACTTTGAATTTCCTGTTGGGACTAACTGCTTCATTTCAGGATGGGGCGCGACAGAGACAGGTATGTGAGCTCAGGAGGGCTTGCTGGAGTTTGATTGGTAGCTCGATGGCAAGGTGAGCTGGGACTTTTAGTGGCAATTGCTAGACACAAATGCAGGGCTAGGCACAGAGTAAACCAAGGCACAGAATTAAAAATTAAGAACAGCAAAACCCTCCTGTGGAAATGATTCATTAGCAGAAATCTCCAACTGCCAGGCACACCAAACTTTTCAGAGTTCTGAAAAAATCCCCTACATGTTTTTTTGTTGTTGTTTGTCATCTGACACATTTTGTCGTGATTTCATCTGGAGCCAGCCACTGAAGCAAGAAATATCAAGAGAGAAGCTATAGTACAGCTCGTGTGTTTTAAGACAAGACCAAGACAGACTGGCACTTCCACGTGCTTTTCCAGCCCATTGGATCAGATAAAGTTTTTCAGAAGCAGCATCTGGATCTTCAGATGCACTGAAAAATAAAAAAAATCCAAAGCTTTTCAAGTTCAACCAGCTCTGTCCAACTTTCTTGCCCACGGTAAATCCTGAGGGGAGAAATTACTATGCTTTAAAAAAGATAATGGCAATTTTCTGAAAAATGCATTTTCTCCTGTCCTGATTGATGTGTTGCTGTAAAGCAGCAGAAGGAAAATGTGTCACTGAGGCTGCAGTAGGTGTCCTAGTGCTTTGTGACTGATACAGCCTGATATGGTACGTAGGGCCAAATTCTTCCTTCTGATGTAAGTCTCATTGAAGTCCACAAGAGACTAGCGTGTATATTTGATCAGAAGGCACCAACAGAATTTAATAGACATGGATTAAAAGTTCCAAATAAAAAGTCTCTTAAAAAGTATACAGGGAATTTTTGTATTTTTTTTTCCTACAAAGAATATCAAGTACCCTGTACATGTTCAAACTAGATGGCTCCTTCTTTGCACAGAGCTATTATTGGCATTTCAGGAAATCACTGCAGAAATGGAAAATTTCCTGAAACTCAAGCAGAACCAAACTTAAAAACCATCTTTGGTTATCTACAGATGGCAGTGCTTTGAAACTCTGGCTATTGCCTTTAGATGTCAAGTTATGTCTTTAGATTCACTATAATTAATGATTGCCTTTAAATATTGCATGATTTTCAGTTTTCATCTGTTTCATTAGCCCACGTACTAAAACATCTAATGGCACCAGCCTGAGAAGTGCTGAGCAGCTCTAAGGACTGTTGGAAGTAGTGGGAGCTGCAGACAACCAGCACCTTTGAAAAGCAGGATACTATTGCTACATGCAGAGCTGATGTGAGCTTGCTTCTCAATGCGTGACTTTGCTTTTGGTCGCGCAACAGCTCAGTGTCCAGAGTGAAGCTTTCAGGCTCAGACTCTAACCCTTATCAATGCAGACAGATACTTCTTTTCTTCCCAGGCTAGACCATGAGCCCCTTCCTGCTCTTTACCCTTTCCCATCCGTAAGGCAAGCAAATTTGTATTTTGAAAAAGGACAGGATGTAACAGGAACGTGAGGAAGGTGACTCAGTTTTTTCGGTGTATGTCCCACAGATGACCTGTCCCATCAGCTGTTAGATGCCCGTGTCAGGCTGATTTCGCATAAGCAATGCAATGCACCCAGAGCATATGATCAGAGACTGGATGAAAGCATGTTTTGTGCAGGAAATCTTCGGAGACCTGGAACTGATTCTTGTCAGGTCTGTTGCTTTTTCTGTATTTGAACACTAATTTTGTGTGTAAATAGTCGGGCTGTGCAGAGCAAAAGCTTTGGTAGGGTACTCCATATGTATCTATCCGTTTCATCCATCAGTGTATCATTTCAACAGCCATAGTCTTTCTTCCATACAGCTTGAGATGTATACCCCTAGAGCTAATGTCATTGCTGTCAGCCACAGGCAGATCTATCGGAGCTCAAGAATAGCCTGGGAAAGGTGGCTTCTGAGGCAGATCGTCATAATAACTCGAATTCTTGCCCTTTTCCTCTCAATTCTATTACAGCCTCTACCATAAGGAACAATTCTCATCTGATTTTCACTATCAGAGCTTATACTTACTCAAGAAGTCAGGACTGATATTTCCTTACAGCTAGTGAAAACGTGAAGCCAGCTCGTATTTATACTGTTATAAGTATGGCGAGGAGCTTGAACAATGCTTCCTGTGGTGAAAACTACCACTGCAAGCATACTTACAATAGAAATCACCAATAAAACTGAAAATGAGATCAACCAGCTTAGAGTAATAATTGTTATTTGAGGGGATCAGGGTGAGGAAGATCAGGTGTTTTCTTTTATGCTAAGGATCACACTTTTATCTTTCTCAGCTCAGGCTCTGAACGCCTGCTACTTTTATGCCTGGGAAATTTCATTTGACTTTGGACACATTACAGACTTAAGTAGAAACTTATGTCCAGAGAAGTCTAGTATTGTTTGACCCGGTTCCAGAACTGCAAGTCTACCTGGGAATTAATCAGCACCTTTTGGTACCCCTGCTAGGAGAAAAAAACATCACTCCAGCTTCAAAGTCTTCTTTTGATAAGAGAAGGGAATTCGTATATTGGTCAATGTTTCGCTTCATATTTTGAACTAATCTTGTATGTCTTTTCTCATCAGGGAGATTCTGGAGGTCCTCTAATTTGTGTAGAAAGTGGTTCCTATTATGTATATGGCATTGTGAGCTGGGGTGATCAGTGTGGTTTGAAAAACAAGCCAGGAGTTTATACCCAGGTGACAACATTTCTGCGTTGGATTAAATACAAAATTCAATCTGAGTCATTATCAGATCAATAGGAGACATTGTTTTCGAATGGCAAATGGTAAGTTTGAGATATTTGTTCTTAACCTTTCCCCCAACTTTTCTTTACCAAGAACACTGAAGGTTTCTCTTGGCCCTAGCTGGGCATTCTTGATCACCATCTTGGAAATAACCTTTGAGTGTTTTCTAGAAGCTCCATGACAGCTTTTCTGTTGGGGGCTTTGAAATAAACACTCACTTTGTAGGCAAAACAGTTTGGAAACTAAAGCAATACCAGTTCTTATCCACCTCACAGCCAGTGGTTTGTGCTTCTAAAGCCAATGCCATTTTTCACATACATGAAATTGATCGTTTGCCTGTGTTTGCAAGACTGGAGCCATTAGAATGATCTGAGGAGGGAAGATCAGGCACGAAAATTATTTTTAAAAGCATTTCTGTAAGGCAAATGACCCTAAATTCCGTCAGTGGTGAGTTCCAGATTGAAAAAGTAAAAACTAAAATAAATCACTAGTAGAAATATCTTATTTACTCCTGATGAGAGGAGGATTACTTATTCCACTCCAGGTCTACGATAGCATGTATGTGCCTAACTTCAACTCATACCTAGAGGGTATTAAATCCTGTCAGAAAAAAAAAAAAGTCTAAATCTATTGGCTAATTTTTGGTTTTCACAAGTTTTGCAAGTATAATTATATATCTTTTGCCCAATGATTCTGTAACTCTATACAGGAAATTGGAAAACAAGGGATTGGTATTAAATCAAGATACAAAAAATAGATATGTTTGCCAGCAGAGTCAATCATTTAAAACAGTAATGTCTCCTTCATCTGAATACCAGGGTTTATTAGCTTCTCTAAGAAGCTTCCTAATCTATCAATAGCTGTCTAGTTTCTAAGGAACTAATTTTGATTCTTTTTGTTTTGGAAGATTTGATAAAAAACTGAAGAACTAAATGGGATCTGAATATTTCCTGTTAATCAAGAACAAATTCTGTGTTGTCCACTAAAAAATATGCCTTTGGTTAGTCAATAACTTTGCTTTCACTGGCCCTTGTCTTGTTCATCCGTTAAGCCACCTAAATCATGTTTTCATATTCTCTTAAGTCAATGGTGCCAATGATACGGGAACATATAAATCTCTAAAGACTGGAAGTATGGAACCAGATTCATCAGATTTATTCAATACAAATGATTTTATATTCTACTAATCAGGTTCATTCATCTGTAGTACAAAGCTGAGCCTGCCAGTCATCTAGTATTAATTTCATTTACAGCTTTAAATAAATATCAACCTCTGTAATACATATAGTGATAAATCACAAAATATCCACACACAAATTAGAAACATCAGTTACAAGTTGCAATGTCTAGCTTGTTTCTTAAAACCAAAAAATTCTTAGATGCCATCTATTGTGCTTTCCAGAAAAATGGAGAAGGTACAGGATTTGTAGGATAGGATGAAAATCTATTTGTATTATGTCGTGTTCCTGTTTACTACTTGTACAGCTGCATTTTCCTTCTCTTGACTTGCAGAATTTCCAAAGCATCAGGATTGACTGTGACCTGCTGAGATCCTTCCGCCCCAACTTGGTCCTGTAAAATCAAACACAACTACAGCATGAGGACAGGTGAAAGCAGAAAGCTTAACTCTTATTCTATAAATATATTTACTAATTAAAAAATTACCTCAACTGGAAACAACGGGACCAAGTCTGAATTACTGCTCTGTACTGAGAAAATCTCTGCCATGGAATAGTGTGGATAGCTGACCCATTCATGTAAGTTAGATGATACACATATCCAAGGACAGAATGTGCTCAGTGTCTAATTTCTAATTTGAGTTCTAAATAATGAACAAATTAGCAAACACCTGAGTTGCTGGTGTATTGTACACCTGTGGATTTCTCTGGGACCATCAAGATCATCATCGCATGAAAGACTTAAGAGTATACTGCCTCCAGTCCCCACAGCCTGCATTGCTCATCCATAAAGTTTATTTCCTCAGTAGCTTTACAGATGGGAATGTAAATCATGGATATATCCTGTTTCTCTTGCAGTGGCTTATTGTTTGACTTTTTTGCCAAAGTTAAAACTTAAACAAAACAAGTATTTAAAACACAAAGCTTGTCTTTTACTGTAATTTAACGTTCCTTATCTGTAGAGGCTACAAGATGCCTGTATGGACTTTCACTCTCTTATGCAAGGACACTGCAGACTGAGAGCCACCTTGTGGGGGTGAAGGACAAGGAAAACCTTGTATTTCTTGTATTTCTTGTATTTGGGTATGAACTGGAGTGGAGAAGGCTGGATCATTCCCCCTTGCAAAAAGCATCCCACAGTACACGTTATGGTGTCAAGAGTCTACAATGAGACTGTCAATACAGCTGTCAGTGGAGATTACAGAGTAACGAAAGGTGTCTTGCTGAAATTAGGAAAAGAGAGGGGGAGCTGTGCAGAGAGTCCCTTCCACCTGTACTTTTTCTCTCTGTGGGTATACCAGGACACTTAGAGATCTGACAATATCCAAAGTTAAGGGAAACACATCCTGTAGTTTAAGTAAATCCTATCCTGTGGCACTTCTAGTCCCTACAGGAATTACTCAGCTATGACATAGCTGAATTCCCTTGTGGGGTTCCTTCAAACTGAAGTCTACAAAGCTTGGGAGGGAATCGTATATATTCTGTTTAAAATAATGGGGAGAACTGTAATCTCCAGGGAGCATTAAACAGGCTCTGTGCCTACCTGCCTTCTCGAGAGCACAGCTGTAGCTATTTGTGAGAAGAATGGTTTACTTACAACTTCAGGTCCATTCTGAGCAGAAGCAGCCTGCAGCCCCATTTCCCGAAGGTACGCCAGCTCAGCAGCTCTTCTTGCCCTTTCCACTTTGTAAGAACCTGGGGGAGTCCAGCCAATGCCTCTGAGCCAGTTCAAGTCAGATTTGTATTTTACCTAAAAGAATGAAACGTACAATAGTGTGTATTATTATTAACCACGTGCTCTGTGTTTTCAAGAGACAGTATATAGAGAGGAGCAGGGTCAACAGTAAACAAATTGGGTTTTTTGCAAACAGACTAGTTCTTTTAAGAATGATTTTGTTGATAAATAAGGTCTCTGAAGCACATCGCCACAGACAGCTCCCAGCACTGGAAAGGATAGTGCCACACTGTTGTACTTACATCACTCTGCAGCTTATAGGCTTGCTTTGCATGTTTCACATTTAGCTGCTCTGGATCACAAGTGTATTGGTGCAAGGGCTGCTTGTAGTTAACACTGCTGGCAAGCTGCTGGCTTCTCTTAGCATGGAGGAACCCTGGCTGGTTAAGGTGACTCTGAAACTGTGCTCTGCTTTGGGCATATCCACTCCTATACAGGTTGTCACTCTGGAGTTTCCCCACTCTGAGGACATGTCTGATGTGGGCATCATCGTTTGCATTGCAGAATCCAATCCTCTGGCCTCTGTCTCGCAGGAAGGCTTCTCTGTATTTGTACTGTGGGAGATGCAGAGGAAAGTATAATTTTCACATTCAGATTACCTTCAAATTCTATTATGAAACAACATAACATAACATATCCTCCCCTAGCTTTCAGTAAAGGTTCTTGTATTGTAAAGAGGCAGGTCTGTTTGTTTGATATCAAAATACATCTCCTAATCTAATATGACACTACAGGAGAATGACCTTTATGCAAATTTTTAAGGGAGTGGAACAAATAGGGGCCCAAAGTACTCCTCTCTCAAAAATAACCGAAAGTCTTATTCTATGCCCAGTAAACATCTCAAGCACGCAGCTCTCCATTTTCAGCTTTCTTGCTGACTGAGGTCTTCTGTGTTCAAAGGCGACCCACTTTATTCTAGCCCACGCTTGACTATTCATAGCCTGGTACCTAGTTTATGTAACTACACCATAATATACCTCCTTCCCAAGAACAGCTCCTTAAAATGAAACAGAGCAGCTTGGTATTGGACATTATTAATGAGAGCCTGTAGTTAGAAATCTTCATACTTACTTAAATGGCATTTATTTCATTGGTTACCAATTTTCACAAAAAAAAAAAAAAAAGGTATTCTAATGTCTTATTCACCCATCTTTGCAGAGCAGGGGTGGCATGGGAATAGGATTGGGAATTGTTTGAAACAGAGCAATTCTTACATCACTGGCAATCTCTCTTGAAGCCTTTGCTGTCTGGAATGGAATGGCGTCAATCCTAAAATCATAGCCAGATGCTCTGGTCTGTTCCCAAGATGTTTTATACACTTTCTGTGTTGAAAAGAAAAGAACAAAACAGTCATTTCCCCCTTGCAGTTTCTTAAATGTAGTCCCATAACTGTAATAATAAATGTTTTATCCTACTGGGCTTATTTGTTTCAAGAGTCATCAGTACCATCTCCAAGGTTTTGATCCAGTTCTTCTGCACTTCAACTTGTTTTCTGTTCCCCATAACGATAAAATGTCTCATCTGAAAAATGCCACTAGGGTTTCCTTTTGTACATGAATGTGGTTGTGTCTGATTGGATTTAATTTCTATTAGAAACTGCAATGCATCAGTCACATCAATATTGCATTGATATTACCCTTCTTCTCTCTTTTGATGCATCCACTTGCAGTATCTTGGGTTTCATGGCATCATAATTTCAATACTAGTTATTTCAAGCTTTTCTAATGATTCCTGTCTCTATTTCTTAGCCACATGTGGCTTCATTAACTCATCTGAAATAACAGCCAGTTCTAACATATTTAATGTGACTTTGTGGATGTGAAATACATTTACATCTTGAAGAGAAATTTCTCTAGATTTGGTTCTTCTTCCTTTAGTAGCCCTCTTACAACAGCTTCCAGTCCCACTACGCAGCTGTTGTACCTTAGCAGACATTTTTGGCTGTACCAAAATTCTGTTTTTATTGGTTGGCTTTCTGGAAGACTTTGATCCATCCTTGAAGGTTTGCAATTATATGAAAAAACAGCACGATGTCTATTTCATAATTCAAAAAATGTTCTTGTGTTTCACTGAGGGATTTAGTGCTAGATGGTGCTTAATTTCAAGGTAAAATAAGATGCCAGAAGTCTTGCCAGAATCAGTACACTGGATAGAACCAATGCAAAAGTTAACATATGCTTTGTTAATAGGCCTAGGGCTGACCTTTCGTTTGTGTGCAATCACCCCTTGCACTGTTACTTTTTTTCCTATCTGTCCCAGCAAAGAACATAAATCCTATTTCAATAGGATTTAGAAAACATTCTCTTACTCCTTCACCAAATGTAAGTAAAAAGATTTATATTTGTAAGTTGTTATACCTAAACTTTAGGACTGAAATGTTTAATAATAGCATCCTGTCCTAGAAAGCAGAACAAATTCTTAAAAGAAAAATGAACTTTTCCTGATCCCTCCCCTCCCAGGCCAAGCAGCATATTGGCAGTCCACAAGCTCTGCCTTTTTCAGTTCATGTCAGGCTCATAGAACCTGACTCCAACACATTCATGAAAGCTTTTCATTTCCAAGCAAATTTGTTTTCTTAATGGCTTTTAAGAAGTCAGTTCCTCTAAGTAAAAACCTCTGTTACTTACATCACTGATATGAAGTGCATTCTGACGGGCTCGGATAAAATCTGGATGATCAGGAGGCAGGGTATATTTGTGCCTGGCTTCAGAGTCTCCCGCCTTGTACAGCCTCTGAGGAGTCAAAAGACATTGAATGCAACTGATTCTGGAATTGAGGTCAATTCTTTAATGCCTTATAGCACAACAAAAGTTAAGATCATTAATAGTAAAATGAAACCTACATCATTGCACTGGAGGTAGCTATTTTTAGCATGAATCAGATCTGGAGAGTCAACCACAGTGGTGAACTTCAGACTTTCTGGCTTCTGGCGGTACTTGGTCTGGAGGGCCCAAAAAACAAACAAATACACACACAGGATGTTTCTGTTAGATAGAGATATATCATGATTCCACGTGTGCGATAACCAGAGTAAATCATAAAAGTCACCTTCCTGAAGCCACAGTAATAAAAACATACTGTTCTGCTTTGGTCTTAGTTGCTCTTTCAGCTAGTGAACAAGGATGCTACTGTCTCATTGCTATCATTCCAAATCACCAAACTTTTTTTTATTTTGTGCAAGGACTTTGCACTGAAAATTCACATGTGAAATCTTATGAACGCTACACTTCGGCAGCTTATAATTCTTCTCCATTAATACGTGACACCAAGCAGGCTAATGCCCCCTCATTGTGACTGTCAATGCAGTATCTTTCTATATCGCTTCCATAAGGACCTGCTTAGAATTTCATAATAGAATTTTCTGCATTTATTTATTGCTACGTGTTTTGTTTATACTCCTGTGCTTCATTCGGAATGGAAAATATTCAGCAGGTGTCACACAGTGGACTTGCATCTCCTGTACTGCTTCTTGGTAACTTATACCTTGTATAAACAGGCTCCCACATCAAAAGGAAATGATAAGCTACATTCGTAAGTGTCATGTAACGAGGAGCCTTGATGGTAAACAATTCCTACAGACGTGCTATCCCATGAAAGATTTATCAGTTACCTCACTGATGAGCTCGCCAGCCTTCTTTACACTTTCTATCTGCGGAGATCTCAGAGCCATCCAACCAACTCCTTTCATGAAGTTCAGGTCTGATTTATAGCGATGCTGTTAAAAATGAAAATCGTTAGCTATCAGTTTTGCATCCACAGCTATTAAGGTATTTTAAAAAGACTCTCTGATTCATATTAACATTTTGAGGTTTTTCATTTGCCATGCACATATCAGATCGTAAAGCCAAACTGTTTGCATTTGTTCATTCCACCAGGAATTAAATAATGTATCATATGCAAGTTACAAGAGAAGGCCCCACAAGTGAATTAGTATGACTCAAAGCAGTCAGTAATAACCTGTTTGTACTGGGCGTAAAAGAAACCCTTTTGAAATAATTTTCTGAGGTGAGTTCAAGTCAGGAATACTAATTATTTTATCTGGTGCAGGCTTCCTCATTAACCCCATTTCTAAGAGGAGACTTAAGACTCTTTCTTTATTCACATTAAAGGCTTCCTCTACCTTCTTATCCAGGAAAACGAGACAGACCCAATACAAAGTAAAAGCTAGAAAAGTAGTCCCAGTCCCAACAATTCTTACTTCTCCTAAAAGCAAAGGGGATAGCAACCAGCTAGCTCAAACAGGTGCTGTACATTATTCTTACTAGCCAGTAAGGAGATCAGACAAAATCACCTTAATCATTTCTCTTTGGTCTCCATAGGCAAAGAGCCAAGCCCTGATGTCCTTATTCATCTCCTATACTCTCCCTTGTTAGGCGGCTCTGAAGGACATGCTGTTAGGGTCTAAAAACTAAGTCCCGGGAAATTACGCTTTTCTATAATATAGATCACCATTACAAATCAGTAAATTGCATGGTTTCTGTTGTGATTACCTGGAACTAGAATTCCTTCACTCACTCTTAAGTCCTGCACAACTCATGACTGGCTTATATTTGCTGCCCTGCACTGGGATACCTCAGTTTCCCTGGTAACATTTTTTGCTATTTTCACCTGACAAAGAAGAGACAACTGGATAACATAATAAAATCCAACTGTGATACTTCAACTGGATCACTTGTTCTTGTGAAAATCAGGAAGAGTTCTTTTCAAAATGTCTTTTCTAGCAACGAAGAGTATGTTTAGGACAGTAGATAGCAAGTTCACTAAGAAAGAGGTTCTCCAGTGCTCTGATGGCCATTCTGACTCTCCTAGCTGGGACATCTGTAAATATCTTCTCATCAGATCTGACAAAGTCCAACAACTATACTGAGCCTCGGTAAATGATCAGTCACTGCCCTGAACAACTTTTTGCACTTCCTTGCTGGATCATTCAGTCTCTTTTTTTGCACAGCAAGGAAACACCTAAATAGAGCACCCTGGCACACAGCAGCTAAGGAAAGATGACACTGGACCCTAAACTGTTAAAATGCAGCTACCTGCATCCATGCAGCCTTATATTTCCACTGAATATCTACATGTATTTGAAACCGCTTACGGCCAATAGCTTGTCCCTGAACAAAGATTCGCATACTAAGACAAAGTGAGTCTGGATGTTGCCCATCCTGAGATTCCATCACATTTGTCTAAGTTTGTCTGAACTTACACTTACATGAGCAATTCCTATGAATGTGTCTGAGGAACTGGTTTTTTGATATTACCAGCTCTGTTTGCAAAAATGACTCTCAGAAAAATCTCTGAGCATTTAACCTTCTGCACAAAGAATTCTATGTGTAGAGCAATGGCTGTCAAACCACTGGCTGGCTGTGATCCAAAATGCCGAGAGATTATTGATTTTTATTTTTTTTAATATCCCTTAGCTCTAGGATAAGTGACATGGACCACACTGATCTTCTGTCAGGTTCATAACATAAAAACTTCTGATTCATATATATTCTGTATGCATAGAGCAATCAGATATCTTGCTGCTAGACATCACAAGTTTACAAATACTGTTTCTCAAAACACTGCCCAAGGTCAGCAAACAATTTGTGCCATTCCTTTAAAGCTTTGTTAATGCTGAATTCAATTTTCTGCTAACATAAGGAAAGTTTACCTCACTCTGTAGCATGTGGGCTCTTTTGGCCCATTTCATCTTCAAGTCTTCTGGGAGCGCTGTAAATTCATGGAGTCTCTTTCTATAATCTTGATCACTTGCTAAGGCCTGGGCTTTCCTTGCATGGACAAGATTCACCATGTCCATGGGCAGATGGTACTGAGACCACACTCCTTGGGATCCTTTCTTATATTCCTGTTCACTCTGTAACTTGGCAGCATGCAAGCAATGCAGCAACCTGGTATCATCCAGAACACTTCTGGCCCCAATGTGCTTTCCTCTCTCCAACACGAAATTGTGTTTATACTGGTACTAAAAATAAACAAAAAGGTAAAAGTGAAAAAGGACCATGTTTAGACTGGCTGCTCTAGTTAAGAAGCTTAGGGTCAGTCACTGAAACATCTACGCTGTCTGCAGTGCTAAGTATTTCCCTGAATCTCTCATTGCTTTTGAGTTTAAAAACCGTAGCAGTTGCAATATGTAAGTTAAGTACAATTCAGTACATGCTCTGAATATCCTCAAATCCTCAAAGCACTGGTAATATTTAAACCTCAGATGATGCAGTTTTATTAACTCTCATAGTTATAATCCCGTAATTAGGAATGAGAACGTAAGAGGAACAAACAAAAGAAAGAAAAAATATCCATACGGTGAAACATCATGCACTCTGTAGCCTTCAGATTTGCAAATGCCACCCAGCTATTTTAAAGAGTAAATTCAGTCTTCCCAGATCAATAACTATGTTGAAAAGCCTAAGATGGTGGTCTGAACAGAAGAATAAGCACCAGCAACCCCTTGTTCTCATCTTAGCCAGGACTATAACTCTCCCTATGATCCTCCATTTATCCTGTCTGTGAAATAGTGATGATGATGATAATGATTATTTATACAGCATCAACAGGGTGCTTGGAACTTTAAAGAGAAGGCCTGGGCCCTGAAGAGTTCATAATGTAGTTGAAATGGGATAATAACACTTATCTACCACACAGGAGAGTTACAGGGATTAAATTACTGTAGCTAATGTTTACAAAGTGCTTCGAAGATGAAGGGCCAAATTCAGATCTGTTGTAAGTGGATGTAATTCTATTATGGACTTGTACCCTTTAGAGCAGATCTGAAGCTGTAACCAAAAGCACTCTGCAAAATGTATTTAAGTATACATTATAAATTACAGCTAGATATAGTTGCTTCATAAAACAAATGCACATGAAATAGATTCATATGTTATCATATTAGATATGCAACTAAATACTACACAAAAGAAGGAATTTTAAAAGTTAATTTTTAGTCTTTTCTCTTCTTGCATTTCTCGTGAGGAAAAGATGAAGGCTTTCTGAGAAATGAATACTACCATATCCGAGTGTTTTGTAAGCAGCAATCCAAATGAAAGTGTGTTTTTAGGGATAAGAACATTTGTTCCCTCTCTTTCATAAATTAAGGTGACAGATATGTACAGGAGCATTCACTAATTTTCACTTCCTAACCAGACAGACATCTCCTGATTTTCAGAGACTCAAAGAATGCTTTTCTGAATTCATCTCAATTCAGGAGCACTTGCAAAAGTCAGTTCAAAGCAGTGTGGACAGAATTAGTGGGCACTTTATAATATAAGAAGCTAAAAGCCTGGAGAGGAACAGAATCTCTCTGATTTATCTGTCTGCAAATACTTTAATTCACCAGCTATTTCCCACTGGAAGATGTTTAACCGAGCTTGGCTCTCGATTAGCAATGATTCTTACTTTTTTTTTTTTTTTAAATTCACACAAAGAATCTCATTCATAAGTAATATATTCTGTCTCACACTTGTCTCACATGGTTATGGAGTTGCTTTAATTCAGTAAAATCTGCTTTAGACATTGTTTTACATGAAGTTAACAGGAATTAGGCAAGATGGAAGGTTGAATCATTCAACTCACATCACTGGCAATTTCTCTGGAGGCCCTTGCAGTCTGGAAAGGGAGTGCTTCCGCTGTCAGCTTGTAGCCTTGAGCACGTAGATTATGCCAAGATTCCCTGTATTTCACCTAAAGTAGGAAAGGCACATGTAGATTGCTCTTTCACTTTTAAATGCACAAAGGAATAAACAAAGGAACCCTCTTTCATTTGTTATTCTGAGTTACTCCTTCCTCATAATCAAAGGATTTTTTTTTAAATTATCTTGAGGAAATCCTACTAACTCAGGCAGAGCAAGTCCTATACTTCATGTAGATTTAATTTACAACTACATGTACGCTAATGGAAATAAATATCATTATAAACAAATCAGGGGAAGCATAAATAGAACAGATTTAAAAAGTCCTTTACTTATCCTCCTTCCTTGCTGCTGCACAATTTATCCTCCAACTCAAACAAGTATAGGAAATATAAAAACTTACATCACTGAGGTTGGCTGCGTTTATTCTTGCTTGTGTGAACTCAGGCAGACCCAGTGTTGGTGTATAGTGATGCTGAACGTCCTCTCCTGCTGCTTTATAAAGGCGCTAGAAAAGAGATCAAAAAATACAGTTGCAATTAATTTTCCTTAATGACTCAGTAATATAACAGCAGTACTTAAGTTGTTTATGATTATGGCAACTAGAATCAGCCAGCACAAAAAAAAAACCAGCCAAGAATATAACAATGCTATTTCATGTTTTTGCTTTTCTGGAAAGAAAAACCACAACATGTTTAAAATAATTTTCATGCATATACCATGATGCCAACCCACTGTGTTGTTAGTTTTACATTTAGTATGTTTCCAGCAGGCCTAAAGTGTACCTAAAACCATTAATTGTACCTAGAATGCATGTTATTTAAGAGGGCTGACATTTCTGGCCATCTTTTCTAGCTTAGACCTTTTCTTCATGTTATGACAGACAATTGTGATAATCTACCTGTGGGTTTCCTCCTGTTTTTTCAGAAATTAGAGAAGATATTATTCTGGAGGCCTCAAAAGTAGCCCATACTGTGCAAATGAGCTCCCTGAAGAACAACCCCAGATCTTTTGAGATTTTGTTTCATGTAGAAACGCTCGATAACAGGACCCTAGCTTATGGGCACCATTCAAGTGTTTTTGTTTTTTATTTTTAAAGAGATTGAATTGAAAAAATGGTATTAAATATTTGCCTGGAAATAATAAAATACGATCTAACTGGGCAAAAGCAGAATTCAGTGATGCTTGCTTTCTTTTTGATGCATTTTGCTTTCAGAAGAGAATTGTCTCTTTCCCACACCTCCATCCCTCACTCACTGCATTTTCAAAAGCATATTTTCTGATCCACGTTAAGAGAGCCTACCTCATTAGCAATCATATTGCTGAATTTTGCATGAAGGAGGCCAAGAGAGTCTGTCACCGATGTGTACTTGAAGGAATGTGGCTGCTGACGATATTTACTCTGAGTTCACACACAAAGAAAGATGAACAGAATAACTAAATTGTCTTGTCAAATACAAGTTTTCCAGTACTAGCGCTCTTCTGCTTAAAGTTATACTTCACTTTGTAAAGGGTATGTAACTAGTAACCATTAAATTAATTTACCCTTTGCAAATTTGAACTGGATGAATTCTAGTCTCATAGGGAAAAAGAAAAGTAAGTAAGAAAGAAAATGTAAAACAAACAAACAAACAACTATTCTGCTAAATACAATCAAGAGGTTATTTCACACACTGGTGTCATTAACATTGGCTAGTGGAATTACAGCAAGGCAATCCTATCCAGAGAAAAGGTGATGCCCAAGTCAGCTGAATTTTGTTGTGGTAAAGACTAGATTTCACCTAACCCATGGCCATATGTCAGAATTGTGAACAAAATAATCACAAGATCACTGCAAGTAGGGATCCATTCACTAAAACAACCACGAAGAGCAGTCTACAAAGAGCAAACATTTTTCTTATTTTCACATCAGTGGGAATATGGGTAATAGATCAATGATTGGAAGCTATCAGAGACTATAAGAAGACAGCACAACGTGGGAGAGAAAAATTCCGTTAAAGAGGCAGTTAAAAAAAAAGGCACATGAAGGCAGCAGGTGAAAAATAGACTGTTGGGCATTGCAGTCTAATTTTGGAGGAACAGCACTAAGTACTTAATAGAAATAGTCATGGCCTTATTTTTAGTTGAAAAACTCATTTTTAATCTAAATGAAAATCACATAAAATAACCTACTAGAACTAAAACACAGGAGAGAAGATTTGTGAAAACAGCAAAATCTGCAGATCCTTGAACTCACTCAGGCTCACCCATCTGCAGTTAGGACACAAACTGAGTGATCAAACACAAGGGGAGGGAGACTAGCTTTATCCAGTGAGCCACTTTGCCAGCCCAGTTTAATGGAAAGACATCTGGCAAACTCTTGTATGCAGTGGAGAAATCAAAAACCTCTTTTGTTACCTCACTGATGAGTTGAGAAGCTTTCTTCTTTCCTTCAATCTCCAGGGCCCCTGGAGTAATACATCCAACTCCTCGCATAAAGTTCATGTCAGACCGATATAAATTCTAAGGAAAACCAAGCAGAAGTAATTATAAGTTTGCATTTGAGATGCCCTATATTTATTCATCAAAAAATACACAATAAGTTTATTCAAATAAATCCACTAAAATTTGTCTGTGATACGTACTGTTAAGACCCTTTAACCTACAATATTTTGTTTGTGTGCACTGGCAGATCTACAGAGGTTCTGAAGAGTACTAAATCCCATGAATGCTCAATCGGCTCCTAACTTCCATTTGTAACCTTGAAAAAGTCCTCCAGATAAATAAACTTCATTTGTATATTATATAAATCACATCTACATAGTATTTATTTGCAGATCTTTTTCAAGTTCCATCTTTAACAATAAGCATTTTTCTTATGGAAGTACACATTACTCCTATGCAGACGCAAATCAACTCAAACAGTTGCCAAATAGTTTTCATGGTAAGCAAGACCTCAAAAAGA
The DNA here is from genome assembly GCF_002078875.1 of Numida meleagris. Classification (NCBI taxonomy): domain Eukaryota; kingdom Metazoa; phylum Chordata; class Aves; order Galliformes; family Numididae; genus Numida; species Numida meleagris. The sequence goes on along the minus strand of NC_034413.1, from coordinate 8,156,305 downwards.
ATATTTTATCAACAGTGCAAGCACTCCTTGCCCAGTCATCAAAGACTGCTTTACTTTATCTCTCAGTACGGTGTGATCACACACATTGTACAACTGCTCAAACAGATAAGCAACTCATCCCTGGCTGTAATCAAGGGGGAACAGCCATTGTTTATCCCCCAGCCACTCTTCAAATACATACCATCAGCTGCCACAATATGGAACGGAACTGTCTTCTAACACACCCAACTGGGAAATATTGCTGGGATACTTTGCAGTTACCTCACTCTGTAGTTTATGTGCATTCTTGGCACACTGCAATCTCAGATCATCAGTCAGAGAAGTGTACTGGTGTAGCAGCTGTCGGTATTCTTGTTCACTGACCAAAGACTGGGCTTTCCTGGCATGCACCAAGTTTATCATATCTAGTGGCAGATGGAAGTGAGTCTTTGTATCCTCAAAGTCTTGCTTATATTTTACCTATCAAATTAAAAACAGATCACGTATATAATTGCAGCATAGTAATGTGATATTATATACCTCATATCTAATTGCAGCATAGTAATCAGAATTCACATTTTAATCAGAATGGACATTATCCATATCCAGCATAAATTATTCTTTTTAAAAGCGCATTCCTGAATTTAACTATACTGTGAACGCTCAATACTTGCATTTAAAATATGTGGCAGCCTATTCTTCACCAAAATAGTAGCCATCTACATTATATTTAACTAAACTAAGATAGATATTATAAGGAATTTTCATTTTTGTTACTGTGAAATACAGTAAATCTATAAAATTGCCAAACTGATAAAAGAATTCTTAATTTTCTGTATTTCCAGAAAGCGCAACAAGGAGTTGAAGCTACAGCCTGGGGATAAAACATGAACAGTCATGTATTTGAAACACTACAAATCCCCACTCAAAATATTTCATGGTGTCTACTGATTTGGCAGCAAGCTTCATTTCATAGTATTAAATGTTATTTTTAGGGTTGATGGGATTTCCCCCTTCTTTTCGCTTCCTGTCTCTGGAAGAGGAATTGTAGAAATCTTCAGATAATTTTTTTCACATGAAATTTCCTAATCAGAGTATGCAAAATTGAGATATTCAGGTAGTTCATCCAGATGATGAACGTCCAGATCTACTGATGATCAAACTGACTTAAAGTAATCTGACAGATGACTCAATTCTTCAGACACTTGTTTTACCTTTATCAGTCTAAGCATACCATCACACAAGAAAGAATACTAGTACAAGCCCAGAACTCAACAAAATGAAATAGCATGACAAGAAGATAGTCCACAGCTCATTATACCTTCCATAACAACCTATGCACTGTTAGGAATCAATTCCAAAACATCCACATCTTCCTCTTTGTACTTACATCACTCTGCAGCGATGATGCATGGACTGAATGAGCAATACGAATATCACCATCCAGGCCACATGAACCAATCATCTGCCCTTTCATTTTCTCAAATGCCTCCTTATACTTGTGCTGAGACAGAAACAAGAAAAGAAATATGAATAAGACTGAAGAGAAGCAAGTATTATTAAGAACTGTTACAAATCTGAATAAAAAGATTTACATAGTGCAGAAGGAAAGCTGTGAACAATACATTCTGGTTATACTTCATATGATGGCAAATCTGAATAGGTTTTCAGTGGCTGCTAGGAAGACCTTATCTGCACAAGTATTTTAACGTTTTATCTTACTAAGAGAAAAACTCACCCACACAATAAGCAATGATCACTTCAAAATAGCTTGGGTTAGTTACCTGCTATTACACAAGGTGGCAAAAGACCTGACAATGATGCAGGTACTTAGAATCAATCTGAGCAACTTCTGTTCATTAGTTCTCTAGAAAACTCAGAAAAATTAGTGTCCTATGCTTGAAATAAATCTTTTATCTCTATAAGTTGCAGAGGACATCCAAGACAAACACTGAAGTGTAGAACTTCCTGACTAAGCTCTCCTCTCTAACATTTGCCTAGTTGATAGTGGCCTACAACTCCTGAACAATCCCTATCATTGCCCAGTCCCTACATCAGCTAGGTTGATCAGCTTTGCTTTAGCAAACCTTCCTTTGACAGTTACCAATATCAATTCATTGTGTCTGCACCTCCAAAACTACAACTAAAAAGAAGGAAGCTGAATGTCTCCCAGTTGTAGGGTTCTCTGAACATGCTGTTTCCATCAAGAGTCACTGAGCAGAGCAGAAACACTCTGGAGTAACTGACATCTCCTAAAGGACAGTATCAGCAGTAACTTCACCTACATCACTTATGATTTCACCAGAAGCCTTAGCTGCCTGAAAGGGAATGGCATCGAGTTTCAGTTGATATCCACCATCTTTCATCTTTTGCCAGGACTCCTTATAGCGAATCTAGGGAGCAGGGAAGAGGAAAGAAAGAGAGATGCTGTTCAGAGGGCTAATATTGCAGCATTATTGTTACCCTAGTGATGTTACCAGAACAGTTTCATGCTATGCTAACACAGAAGGCTACGGTAAATGAAACTATCAATACGCAACAAGAATACTTAGATTACAAATGTTCATTATAAAAATGTAGTTGATCATTCTTGATCTTTCTAACTTAAAAGAAGTTTGGCAAAACGTTTCATTTCTCATTTTACTGTAGAGAAATTTAGACCATAGAATAATCATACACAGGAGAAAAGTAAGAAAAAAAAAATTAGTGTGATTTCCTGTGCAGGACAAATGGCAAAGCACTATGAAATTTTTCACTTTTCTTTAACATTTTAAAGGACAGATTTATACCTCACTGATATTCATGGCATTCACTTTGGCCTGGAGGACTTCGGGAAGATCTGCAGTTAGCGTATACTGATGCTTTACACTTTCTCCATGCTCCTTGTACAACCTCTGCAAAAAGAAATGAGTTTTAGTATTAAGTATTCACTCTACGTTCACCAAATTCTGACAAAAAAAAAATTTATGGAAAGCAAAGACTACAAGAAAGTCATAACAGCATTAAATACAAGCAACTGTATTGGACAAAAGGTATTAAAAAAAAAAAAACTTAGGGTGTTTCATGCATCTATCAGCTAGCATATACTAGAGAGGAACTCCTTGAAGTTATGAGCATATCAATCAATTGATATGACAATTCAGAGATCTGGATATTAATTTGATAAGACTGCAAGTATATGTGAAGAAGGAGAGGGAGAATAAACAGTATTTATTAATGATATGCAGCCATGAACGCAGCATTTCTGAAATACCATAGAAATCACACTTCCTCCTAAATTTATTCATATTTAGCTGATGAATGCACTGATAGTTATCAGTGCAGTTGCTCCAATTTTATTTTCAGAGCTAACTGCAAGGGGTGCTCTATAGTCAATAGCAAGAGGAAAAAAAACTCAGAGGTGACTGATCCCAGCTGCATGGGCCACTTCTGTCAATCTTTGGAGGAAGATTATAGAGTTGATTCAGGACTAGGTAACTTTTGGACATCTACAGATAGATAAGAGAGATTCCATGAGGTTAACTGGAGCATCACCTACAATGGCTATCAAGAGTTCACCTCTTTCAAATTACTTTTCTTTCCTTGCTGCATTGACACTGTAGTTCTCAGACTACCACAGATAGCCACCTTTCCTTCTGGCCTTAGATATGACCCATGTCTTGACCACCCAGCTTGCCTTTCCCAGGCTATTATTCCCACTTAAATGTTGGAGACTCTTGAGATGAGAATGAACCTGTGTGTTTCACCTTGCTGTCACTTTTTTTAGCAAGTAGACCCACTTGTAATGCAGCTCCATGAGAGGAAAATTAATGAGAACTCCATGTGTGAAGAAGTAGAGCAGCAGACTGACTTTGACTGTGGCTCAGTGGAACAAAATGACTTATATTTATCCTGCCTGAGATGTAAGCCTTTTGGATCTTATTAATTAAACCAAAGGCACAGACACTATAAGTATTACAATAGCATGTGTTTTACACAAAGTCTTTCATCTTCTTCTTCACTTTAAAAATATCTATTTTCACAATAAAACATCCTCTCATGTTTGAAACTTGTCTTTTTTGAGTGACTTTTGCTCATTATTCACTTCAGCATTATCCCAGTTAAGTCTACAATAGTTTTAAATTGCTCTACTATTAAAAATAAACATGTTTAAACACCAAACAGCCTCAGTTCCTCCCTTTAACGTTTCCCCTCCTGGATTTCTCTCTCAGCAGGTTGACAGCTTGAAACAATTTATTTTTTCTTCCTTGTCATGCTGTCTCACATTTTGTTTCCAAAGAATATGCAGAAATTGAAATTTGAAAAAATTGTTTGAAAGGGAAAAGAAACACCAAATATGTTCTTCCTCAATGAATCTCAAAAGGTCAGCAATTTCTAAAGGTCAAAGATCAGCCTTACTCCTAAATTTTACTTCTAAGAAAAATATTGGCTGAATGCCCTTTATACATGAAATTCCCATTCACTTTAGTGGGATTTCTATGACTTCCCGTTTCAAGTTAGAAACATGTTTTTTATGAGATGCACCACACCAGAACACAGAAGTTTTATGGTTCCCAAGGATTATCTCAGAGAAAGAAAGAGAGAGAAAGCCAGTGCTTCAATCAGGTTGTTCAAAGAGGATACCACTCTTATAATCATAATGTATATACATTATAACTTACATCCACAGCCTGGTTATAACTAATTCTAGCCTGGATCATCTCAGGAGTGTCTTTAATACTGGTAAACTTCAAAGCATATGGATGCTGACGGTACTTCTTCTGTTGAGCAGAAAAAGATCAAAGCTGTGAATTTTGTGCTGCTCTTTCATGCTATTTGAAAGAGAAAAATCATAGGTTGCTGGAGATTAGAGTGAATTTGTGAACATAATTATTATTCCTCTTTCCTCATCTTTATGTCCTAGGTACTTTCAGATTAATATTTGTTTCAATTTAACAATAACCTTTTGCCGATTAATATTAAAGTATTTCTCCCAAAATATAAAGAAAACATTTCAAAATCAGATTCTGTCTACTAAAATACTCCAGAACTCAGGATTTGAAAATCTTTTTCAGGTAGCTTCAAATACAGTATGACTTATATTTTTTATTTATAGTTCCTATAAGTAAGAAATGGTATATGATTGCAATGCTTTAATAATGGCAACAGTCAAACTACCATTTCAAGGATTATGTTTTCTCCTTGCTTACCTATAGCAAATCTGTGCAGACATTAACACTGTGCTTAATTGTTGTGGGACGTGGTATTAATTTTGCTTGTTTGAAAGAACCCATAAAAGCCTCTGAGACATCTTGATACATATACATAATTAAAATTAAGGCTGTTTGATGAGAAAATGACACTTCTTCCATATGGTCCAGTCAGTAAAATCTTCCCTTCCTGCATGAGTGCTCCTGTACACATCATTGCTCTTACCACTTCTCCAAACAGCACGTACTAAGTATCCTGATACCTGTGATGAACTTCCAAGTCCATAAGTATGTTCATGACTCTTTTGGAAACTGTTTATATCTGTGTACAAGGCTAAAGCCGTGTCATCCTCTAATTTAATACGATCCCCAGAAGTATATTTGAGACATCATCTTGAATCTTTGAGGACTCAAAATGACAGTGTAAAACATATTAAATCTTTTAAGGTATTACAAGTTTACAAGCAATATTTTGGTTTCAGACAGAAATCCTTTAACAACGAGCAATCTCACTGATTTCAAATAAGGACAGAAGTGGGTTACTCTTTGTCCTGTTCAGTTGTAAAAACAAACATTAGTGGACCAGAACATCTCTACATAAAATTTGAAAAAATAATATTCTAGCGATTGCTTTTTAGCAGTAATACAAGTAATTCATGGACTGTATACAAAGGCCATCTACAATTTGTACTCGCAAAAAACGTTGACATGAACAACCTACCAGGTCAGATTTCTGCGTGGCAAATTTGTCACTACTACACAACAAAATGGTATACTCTGTACTGATTCACAGTTACTGTCCTAGCTGGCACTAGCTTTTATGAAGCTATCTCACTTCGTACTAGCTGAAGATCTAATTTATTATGACTAAACTAAATATCCATCTTCAACGCAGATGATTATACAGGAAAAGAAAAATAATGTTAGCAATCAGGCAGATGTGAAGAATAACCATATATTTCTGAGACCAGTGATTTTATTGTTATTCTCATTGAATGAATGGACAGATGATTCCTGTATCATCAGTGGTTATCTAATAAAAATCACTAAATTCAGTGTGCTAGTACAGCAGATTTGGCAATAGGACTCCCTCTGAAATAACAGAAACAGAATACTATGAACCTTTGAATCATTTCCACCACCACCTCCTTTGAAGGCCTCTTGGGACTGGCACAAAGGATTCTAGAAGCTTGCCTTACCTGTAAGTGGCATTGGTTATAGAGAGAAATAAGGATGAAAACTACTCAGAAATATATATGTAGCTACATACGGAGATATCTATATGAATTTCAATAGCTAACGTGAATATATCTCAAAAAGGAGCAAGAAGGAACATGAATCTGCTACAAAAGAAGGTCCTCAGCCCAATGACTACATCTTTTCATCATCTCTCCTGTTTTGCTTCATTAAAAAGGTAGGCTAGTGGGTAGCAATTGAGCACTGTTTGATTGCCATTATTATTCATAATATCATTTGTCACCTACTTTGTTTTTGCAAAGGCTATATGGACTCCTACTGGTGTGTGTTTGGTATCTGGTTTCCCTCTAATTATCAGTTCTATCCTTGGTTTTGAGGGCTTTCATGTGGTATGCCTTTTTCTTTCTCCTTTGAGTGGAAATTATTTTAATTTTATACAGACATTTTGCACACATTATGCAGCAAATTCTGTTGCATGCTGTCATGAAATCTCACCTCACTAATGAGTTCTCCTGCCTTCTTAGCCTGCTCCACATTTAATGACCCAGTGGCTATCCATCCAGCTCCTTTCATCCAGTTCAAATCTGCTCTGTATCGGTTCTGACACAGAAAAAAAAAAAATCATCCTATTGTTGGTGTTCATACACTTAAAATGCCATTTAAATATTCAGCCATCTCAGGAACTACAGCCAAGTCAAATTAGTTCCTGCTTGTGTTTTATTCGCTATTGCACAGTTGCAAGGAAAGCAAAATAATAAATTACAGAATGAGATAGCAGTATTAAGACTCCAAAACTAGTGCATACACTTTGCAAGGCAAATAGTAGATGTAGTCTATACCTTACTGTTATTTGTAATCTTTGCTCTAACTTAGCAAAAAACTTCAATTCCTCTGCACATAGCAACTGACGTGCACTACTTAGAAGGTTACTAATATTTACAATGATATGAAATTGACAATTAACATTTCCCGTCCACTATCCTTTTCCTACACTGGGGGAAAAGCATTTTTTTGCTTTCCCCCTCCCCCCCATGTGGCTTTAAGGAGTAAGGGTACACATGTACTCCACTTCCTCACAGAATGCCTCCTACCAACAGCCTGCTAAATTCCAAAAGCTTATACAAGCTCTAGAGGTGGGCTTCTAAAAAAGTCAGAAGCATTTCAGCACCTGCACCTTAACAAAATCTGCAAACATATCTATCTTAGTCTCCTTCAAAAGCTCTAACTTGAGACCTCAGAATGGCAGATTGCCTAATAGCAACCACATACAGCATCAACAGTGCATCTGATCGTTTCAGCTGAGTACATGATCTCTGTATGGAATCCTACCACCGTTTTACTTAAGTTATTTAACCTCCCTGTACATTAGGTAAAAAATAATAATAAATGTATATCATAAGTGAATCATAAGGTTTTATTAAATAGGTATTTAATAATTACTGCTTTCATATTAAGTATTTAAGTTTTGAAAAATTAAGTGCACGTCATGGCATTAAAAGGCATCAACATATAAAGAAATTCAGCACTGAGTATCTGAAGGGGTTGAATGAAAGCACTGAAATACAGCAAGCTCTGGACTTACATCACTCTGCAATCCATACGCCCACTTGGCCCATGCCACTTTCCTGTCAGTAGGCAAGACAGTGTAGTGATGAAGGGCTGTCCTGTATCCTTTATCTGAAGCCAAATTCTGAGCCTTTTTGGCATGGACAAGGTTAGCCATATCCATGGAGACCTGGAACTGATTCTTTGTGTCCTCAAATGCCTTCTTGTACTCCAGATCACTCTGCAGCTTTGACATTTGAAGGGAATGAGCCATCTTTGAATCTTCCTCCACAGCTTTTACTCCAATCAGCTTGCCTTTCATCTTCTCATAACCTTCCTTATATTTAATCTGTGGAAAAAAAAAAAAAAAACAGACCATGATTTAAATCATCTAAGTTACCAAGCTGACAGCTCTACTTGCAGTAATGCAACGATCTATCAGTTTTGTGACACGCTGGGTGCTCAATACAAGGACCTAAGAAGTCCACTTGCAAAAAAGAACTGGAATGCCTTAGAAATTAGTGAGTGTCTACCAAGAATAAACATTTTCTCATTATTTGTTCTCAAAAATCTCTAAGAAATCTTTTATTGTTGGTTATCATCAGGAAAATGATCATTCTTTCAGCACTGAGGTCAGAAGGTTCTTTCAGAAATTTTCTGGTCGGGCATAGACGTGTCGTTACTACGTTACAAAGGAGAATTCCACTTCAGGTACTAAAATTCAACCTCTTGTCAAAATAAGAATAATAAAAAATAGTCAGCATGTGGGAAGTGACTGAATTACTCAGAGCAAACCTTCTGAATAATTACACAGTAGCAGTCAATCAGAGAACTCCTCCATTGCTCCTTAGCATGAATCAAGAGTGGCTCAGGGCACTGAAACACATCCTCAACACCCTGGTAGCAGCCTGGACTGTCAGCTGCCTTAAGACTAAAGAATCTTGATGGAGTCCATACTCACATCACTTGCCAGATCCCTCTTTGCCTTAGCTGTCAAGAATGACAAAGCATCCAGACGAAGAACAAATCCTTTTTCCTTCTGCTTCTCCCAGCTACTCCTGTACAGTTTCTAAAGAGATGAAAATAACAATGTCCTTATTACTGTCAATATATTCTATTTGTTTTCTAGACACAGTGAAATCTCTCAAGTAATATCAAACCACCATACACTCATGACCAGCAACCATGCATTTAAAAATCAGTTCTTACTATCATCACTTGCTATCTTCCCTTACACACTATGCATACTGTAACCCCACTATCTTGCTGGCTCCAGTGAAACTCTCAATACACTTTCATCTGAGTGAAGGTAAGCATATGGAAAATACATGGCTTCAAACTCTAAAAGCGACAAGGTCTTCAGAGCAGTGGATGTGACAAGTATTAAATTAAGAACAAATTGACCATAAAGATTTCACATTTAAAACAGCTGGACCTTCCCAAAGAAAGACTCTAACTTCCACCTACAGAACCAACATTTCAACTGCCACTATTCACAGGGCTTAGAGAATCCAATCCACCATCTCACACAGTACCTCACTGATATTGGCAGCATTTGCTTTGGCCAGTAGGAAAACAGGGTCATCTTTGGTGATGGTGTACTGATGAAGAAACTGCTCTTTTCCTGACCTGTAGGCAACCTGTCCCAGAAAGCAAAGTGTGGTCAACAAACAATAGTCCATGCTTAATGTTGAAGAAACACTAGTTGAAACACCCTAAATATTTAAGGATTTGTTTCAGCCAATTTATTTGGTGAGTTAGTCTTTAGCATCATGACTTTTTTTCCCCAAATCTGAATTTAAAAGCCAACCCACAGAGACAAGATGAACCAAATATTCACAGTTAAGTTTCAAGGAAGCAGTGAAATAGCATGCGTATGAAGATACTTAAGTTCTCTTTCCAAAAGTTTGATACTTAACTGGTCATAAATTGACATTAATTCATAATCTGTATTAAATGTCTGCAAGAATATATTTTCTCCAATATTAAATGGCAGCTACTATTAAGTACTAACTTAATAAATAATAGTAGCTTAATAAAAACAGTGAATTATAGGCATGAAATGAAGAACAGTAAGCAAGTCAATCTGCAGAAAAAACATGTGACCAAAATATAATTGCTGACGTAATATTCCAGCAAGGACTAACATTCCAACTTTAAATGAAAATATCAAGGACCTTTTATGATCCAAGCAGCAAACATTTCCATTTTATATCCCAAGGCAACTTCAACAGAGAAATTAGCTGCCCTGTTTGAGAACCCCACAAAGCTGTTGGGAGAGCTACTGAAAAGCTATGAAAAGATGTCCCATTTCATGAAGTCTTAAATTTCTTCAATCTCAGAGTAAAAAAAAAAAATAATAGCCCCACTACAGGGCTCTAAATCCATCATTACTATTCCATATTCAACACACATACAAGGAGGTAGCTTTATAGAGTACATGGAAGATAAGTAATGGGAATCAGGAGACCAACATTCTCATCTTATTCATACTAGTGTTATCTCTGAGACACATAACACTCATCCAAGTAAGTGCCTGTTTTTCACTGATGCAGAGAAATCAAAAAAAAAAAAAAGGAAAGAAGGTAGTTGCCTGAAGAAGACAAACAAAAAAAAAAGCCATGACAATCATGAAGCAATAATCCTTCATTCATGTAGCAATTGAGATGCTAACAGCATCTTCAGTTCAAGGCATGGCATATTAAAAGAAAAAAGTAACTTAGAAAGTCACTTCTATTACAAAATTATTTGTCAGTGATTTTTAACAACAGGTTCCCCTTCTTCTGGAATTTTAAAAGAGAGTTGCATTCAGCTAGGTCCTGCCAGGAGTTCTGAAATACCATCTGCCAGGCCACCAGCGCCCAGGGAAGGATAGAGAGCATCCTGAAAGTATCCAGTTTGGAAAAATGCGCTCACTTAATTCTCTTACTAAAAATTCCTTAGCAGCAACAGCTAAAGAACATGGCACCAAACACAGACACTAATATAGTATTATGTAGTCTGATAGGGCCATCAATGGAGAGAAATACAGAACCTGGGGTGAGTGCATCTTAGTCATTGTGCTGACATATGCTTTGCTTTGAGAGGATCAGATTGAATACTGAGAATACCATCTCCCCCCAGCTTGCTTCCTCCCTTTTACTTTCTCACAGATAACCCATTTTTGTGCAGAGTACATTAATGTCCTAGGAACATTTAGACAACCTCTTATGAACTCTTTTCAGCCATCGCTGAATCCCACTTGCACCACCCAGGAGGTTGTTGCTCAGGCTTTCTGAAGGAGGATTTCCCTTTCTTTCTCTGGCTATTGACATCATTTGTGAGAAGCCTGGCTCGCGTATTTCCATTTCTATTCACTTGTTGTTGTTCTAGTTCAGAGAATTCAGCAGGAGAACTCATGAAATCAAAAAACTAAGACCCTTAGAAATAAACCCCAAGAACTCAAACTTTCATATCTGTAAAGTTTCACAACGGTGTGTTGTGCTTCCCCTTTCCCAACCCTCAGGATATATATATCTCAGGAATTACCATTAAGAGAAAAACATCTGTAAAGAGAAGGACTCACATCACTTTGCAATTCCTGGCTTTTCTTGGCATGTTTGATGTGAGAACTGTCAGCCACACTGGTGAATTTCAGAGCATCAGCCTTCTGTCGGTATTTTTTCTAGATCAAATTAAAGCAAGTTATACAAAAGTAGCTGCAGCCTCGGCCTTCCCACAAGCACATGACTGATAGAGTACTTAAAATCTATTTACATGAACAAATTTTCATACAGACTACTATTTCTAGTTTGATAAATAAGACTTGCATTACTTTTATCCTATTTTGTTTCATTTTACATCGGGAACACACTAAAGTGATTGGAAAACTTCCATTGACATCAGCAGCCTTTGGAAGAGGTCTGTTTTGTATCCATGTCTGTGCCCAAGCCTTATGCATTGCTCACTTCAGAGCAAGCTAAGCACCTCTATCTGTGAGACAGTACAAGGAAATTCAGAACACCATTTCAAGGCAATAGAATGACAGGCAAACACTTCTTGCATACTTTAGTCAAATTCTTATTCTAACAGTTCCACAGTAAGGTGGGGCATTCCACCTAGGAGAGCTTTAAATGCATTTTTTCATTATATGGCATTTCAGGAGAGAAATCATTCTGTTTGAACTGATGGATGAACAGATCAGTTTATGCTGTGACTCTTCTAGAGGAACACAAAACAGAAGTTAAAAAAGCATGCAACACTTCAAAGAGGTGCTCGTCGCTTTGTTTTAGGAACCTGGAAGGGAGGGAGGCAGATTAAAACCAGCATGTTTTGTCACATATCATGGAGCACAATGTGGTGACATTTTGCAAAGAAATGACAAAATGCCAGGCTCTGTAGGGCAATAGAGATCTCTAAAATAATATCTATCAATATATCCAGTTCAAGTGACTGTCAGCCATCTCTTGGCCTTACATAGCCCTGAAAAGAAAAGGCAGATCATTATGGATTATGTAATTGTGGAGGTGATTATTAAAACAGCACACCAGAGTAGCAGATGTAAGTCTATCTCTAGCAAGACACTGGATCTGAGAGTTGCTGCTCTTCTTTTGTTTCTAAGATGTACTTTTTTCTCCTTGCAGTAGCAGTGAGAGGTTGTCAAAGACCCAAGATATCAGAGTATGATCTCCAGTAACTAACTGGCTTCTATTCCTTCCTCCAGCACTAAGAGGGGCTTTATCTTTCTTGTCAAACTTCCCCTAATTTATTCACCCTCCTATCCTCTAGTTTTCCTAGCACTAGTGAAACAACTCAACCATAGCTAAGAAGGTGGGGAAATGCACTTTCGTAAGGTAAGCGTGACACCATGAATTAACCCAGGGAAAGCCATGAAACGTAGCACTGTTGAAATTGCCAGTAAAGTCACAGCCCTTGTTTGCTGAAGAACAAGGGAATCACCAAGCATGGCTGTTAAGAATCTGATTTTTCAGCACTGTTCCTTAAGAAGTCTACACGTACCAGATTCCATAGAAAAGTCTGACTCCTTTCCACATTGCTCTTTTAATTCGTGTACCTATTGTGTAGAGACGAAAGCACAATTACAGGGACTTTTGCCTCACAGTCTTGAGGGAAATCAGTAATGGCATCATGAGAAAACATACTTCTAACACTGAATGCAGGATCACCTAAACCGTAGAATATCTAAAATGTCTTCTTTCGGTATAGGAATTCCTTACCTCATTCCACAGTGTAATAAGCATGCATAAGCCTTCGAATAAGAAACAGACAGAAAGCTGAGCACTTTGCTTACCTCACTGACCAAATCTCCTGACTTTTTGGCTTGCTGTATACTAAGACTTCCTTCTGTGATACATCCAACTCCTTTCATCCACATCAGGTCTGCCCTATATTGAAGCTATTGAGGAAAAAGGACATTTATTGACATGAAGTGCAGAAGTACAAAGTTTGTGTGTGAACATGAACACACTTGCCAGTTTCAAAGACATCTCGAAGACATTTAAGAAGCCCTACTGTAACTCAAATTGTGTCCACATGAAATAAGAAATAGCATCAAATTCTGAAAAAGTCTATATACATCCATACTGCATTAATAATTAAGCCGAGCTTATACCATCTTACATCACTCTGAAGCCCATAGGCTTTCTTGGCCCACTTCGTCTTCATATCTTCTGGAACCACTGTGTATTCATGGAGTCTCTTTCTATAATCCAGGTCACTAGCAAGTGCTTGGGCCTTCTTAGCATGCCTCAGGTTTACCATATCCATAGGTAGATGGAAATGGGTCTTACTCTCCTCAAAATCTTTTTTGTAGGCAATCTAGAAAAAGAAGGAACAAAAATAACTTGCATGTACCAGTGCACTACAAATCCAAACCTATCTTAAATCCCTAGTTTTGCTTGTGCCCTTATGAAGATTAGGCTGAATAAATAAATAAATAAATATTAAAACCAAGTCCCATGTGAGATCCGTAAAAGAGTAGAATTAATATTGCAGGTTATTATAGTACATATTACTTTACAATATACTTTTATCTGCATGCAAGTTCTCTGTCAAAGTGTTTACATTTTAATAGGACAACACCACCAACTCAAAATCACCTACAAGAATAAAAATACTGTGCAGTCTTTGTACATTAACAGTCTGAGGCAAGAAACGAGTCACATATCATTGCTGAAAGACTCATAATTTTGAAAAACATCTTCTGAGTAAGAGAAATAAATAATTTACCTCACTACTCATCTTGGCCACCTGCAGAGAGTGCAAAAGTCTTGAATCTTTTGTTTCAGTTGCTTTTCCTTTTGTTTTTTCATATTCTTCCTTATACTTAATCTGTAAAAAAAAATAATCGTTTAAGTCAAAGCACATTTTTTCAGTTACACCAGAGATAAGCAATATGTTTTTCACTGACAATTTGGGTGGTCAAAAATCTAGAAAGGCTTATTCCAATTTGCACTTTGTCACTTTGCATTTCTCAGACGTTCTCAGAAATTCCCAAATGTGCAGGACAGGTCTTATTTATATTATGTTTAACCTCATTCTTCAATGCTTTCTCCTCTGAGATGCATTTTATTACAGAGTTTGTCTCCTGAATAGCTAAATTATGTTTTGGTTTGGAAACCAGATAAGAAATCAATCATGGAAAAATTAAGCAAGACTTGATTTTCTTAATGAGGTGGGAAGACAGCTGAAGGAGCATAAATCTCTTCTTTTCTCAATAGATTTTTGAAATGTCTTCCGTGCTGAGCACTTTCTAGCTGCAGGCAAAATTTCTTCCTTTTCCTTTCCACAGGTGAAGAATTGTGGGATAAGTCATTTAAAAATAGCTAGTTTTGATATTTTATTTTTATGTTAAAGAAGCAGACTTAAAAAAAAAAATGCAGTGGATGATCACAACATTTTTGAATATATAAATGATTCAAAACACTGAATTTTACTACAGGAGGATTGAGCCACTGTCCTTTTGCAAACTTTGCTTCCTTCTGTACATTTATATTTTTAAAAAATAATTTCCGGAGAGTGAAATTTCACAGAAGAGTCTAAGGAAGTTTCCAGCTGTTCATCTGCCTTTGAGAAAGATGAATGTATGACAGCCAAATTCAGGGCTTAAAAACCCAGATGAAGAGAGCTAAGTTTTATTTCCCTGCGCTACAGCAACTTATGTAAAGAATAATTCCTAGGTAATTAAAAGTAACCTACATCACTGGCAAGATCCCTTGAAGCTTTGGCAGCAAGTAAAGGCAGAGAATCAAGCTTCATTTCAAATCCCTGGCCCTTGCTCTTCTCCCAGCCTTCTTTGTACTTAACCTGAGAAAGGAAAGACAGAAATGCATCACTAGCACATGAACACATAGTGTCTTAACTGAACATGAGAATGACTAAGAGCAAAAGAAAACTATAAATCTGCTGTCCACAAACTAGAACCCTCTCAAGTCACAGTTCATTATAATTTTGATTTAATTAATTGGCTTGGATTGAGTCAATAGCTTTATGCTTGGATTTTACAGACACCTTAAATTCCCAGAGATGCTCCAATAGCTCTAGGTTTTAAAGTCCCATGGAGGAAGGAAATATTTCCAAAAGCATCTGTGTTTTTGTTTAAATATGCAAATGCTGTGGACTACTAGGAGCTGATCTCTAGGGAGGAACAGCTGGTATTTAGAATCAGACATCACACTGCACGTTTCAGGATTTTTCTTTCCCCATCATACCTCCCTAACTAGATCTAGCAACGTTCCGTGCACTGAATCCTATTTGTAGCTGCAGTTCTTTAAGCGAGCTGCTAGAGGGCATCCTTCCGTTTGATATCTTTCAAAAGTTGGAGCTCATATGCCCTGAGGCAAGATAATTCCTTAGTTTAACTCCTTAAACTAAGGCTTTCCTGTAAGTGAAGTCTCTAAGAAAATCACTACACACTGTGATGAGTGATGAACAGCAGCAACAGTGGGCTTGGCTCAAGTTCACCAAATTTACTGTGATTCATTGCAAAGACTTCAGTGGCCTTTGAATGATTAGAACTGCATAAATGTTGGTTCTTCATACAAACACCAGCACAGAAGCAGCTCACTTGTGAAGTGAACACTGACTTATTAAACAAGTTCAAGGCATTTGAAAAGATCTTGGAGAAAAAAAAACATCTAGCAGCATTGCCGTACTTGAAACTGCAACCCTACCTCCTCTTGTTCCCAAATCTCATGCTGTTTATTGAAGACAGCTTATAAATGTTTCCAGAAACAGTGCCATCATCTTTACATTCATTTCTCTCTTTTGATGACATTGCGAATACAAGTATTTCCAGGTAGCTTGACTTACCTCACTATATAATTCTGCATTGGCTTTTGCCTTGACTAACTGAGGTATGTCCTGAGGTAGAGTGTAATTTGTTTTTGTCTTCTCGTACTGGGCTCGGTAGTTCAACTGCCATAAATTGAAAAAAATCAAAACCAAACTCAGTTATTTTTTATTCACTAAACAATAGGCCTATGAGATTGATCGACTGCTGCAGAATTTCAGCCTACTGGTGTCATATATCACATCTGACATAAGTGCATCACAGGTGTTAACTTTTACCTAGGTACTAGGAATTGGAACAATTATTCCATAAATAGAGTAACTGTTGATTATCTGTAAGTAAAAAATACCTGATTTTTTTAAAATCATGCATTAGTAAGTATACAGAAGATAAATTCCTAACAAAGTACACTAATAAAACTGTTAAAAATGAAAGAAAATATTGCACATACTGACTGATGTGTCTGCTACATTTCTGTGAGTAATTTCATTCATCTTGTACTCTTCTTTTGGTCATAAATCTGCCTAACGCCCATCAACAATAAAAACATTTAAGTGCTTCCAATGCCATGAAATACAATTATGAGATAATTCTAATACATAAAGATGGCCAGTGTTGACAGAACTTACATCACTGAGCTGCTGAGCATTTATTTTGGCTTGAGCAATTTGTGGAGTGCTGGCAACAGAGCTATACTTCATCTTGTCTATGCTTTGCCTGTAGTTTACCTAATTTAAAATTAAATAAATGGAAAAGAAAATATTTAGTAAGGCAGGTAATGTTCAGATTAGAAAATGAGAGATTGAGTAGACAAAGTTTTGTTAGCTAATTTTCTAGATAAATCACAACTTACATCATAATAAGCTGAGATGGGGAAAAATACCAGGATCTCTTGGATGAGATCTGCAGTTAATGCTCTGAAAACTTCCTAGTTTGAGGTCACACTTTTTATTTCACTTTGAAAATAAACTTCATTTATAATCCCTTTCCCTCAAAACAACAAATTCATAAACACAGTTGGTCCCCTAAAGCATTCATATAAAACTGGTATCTCTAACCATCACTCAGATCAGACTGTCTTAAAAGACAGTCATAATGTTCCTTTTTATGAAGAAGTCTGTCCAATGTAACGCTGTACAGAGCAAATGAACTCTCTCATGCATTATCTTTACTTATTAGATTAAAACTCAGTAATCATAAAAGTTCCCTATATAGTAAGAGTTTTGTGTGAAGGATGAGAGAAGAAAACTGTACATTTACGAAACAAACGAAAAAATTAAGGTCAATCATAGTACTGAAGTGCACACAATTCCTAATAAATTAACATGGTAACAGCAACACTAAGCTATATATATATACATATATATAAATCAAAAATTATACAAGATCATGCACACCATGGAGAAGCTTTCTTTTAAACCAGTTGTTGCCAAAGGTTTTACACTGCAGAACACAGTAATCATTTACTCTTGACCATAATCAATATTCACTGTAATCACCACTTTGCAAGCATTGCAAATCACATAAAACTAGTTTCATAGAACACTTATTTCCAGTGAAGTGGACTATAATTCCTTTCTACTTCAGGTATCCTTACATAAACTTTCTTCTTCCGGACACAGTGATAACATTTAGGAAAGAACTTCCAAAGTGATCAAAGTACAACAAAATCAAACATTTGATTTGCTTCCCTTAGAAACAACAAGAATTTTAGTTCCATGGAAAGAGATCTTTCATTTCCTTTTTCCTGAAAATGTATATTCACTCCTGCTTGTGATTTTTTTAAGGAAAAAGGTGACAGTCCACGAAGCCTGAACTAATGTCCAAAAGGTAGAAATCAGTTCCACCTGCTCTAAACTTTTCAGCACTTCCCGTTCTTGTACATTTCAGTCAGAAGTTGGTTTTGGAACCCATAAATCAATTGGCCACAGAACCTGTTGCACTAGTCACAATCATCACTTAGTATTTTGAAATAGTCTCAGGGTTTATCTGCTTATTGATAAATAAGATGCTTACTTTGAAGTCTTTACGAATACAACTCTCACACACTAAGAAATCAAACAATGAACTCTGCCTTTTTTAAGTCTTCCCAAAGAAAAAGACTGAAATTATTGCTCAAGAGGCGACAATGCATCTTATAGTTGAAACTTATCAAATAATTCCTCAAAAATACTTCAGGTTCTCCAGAGAAGCTGTGGATGCCCCATCCCAGGAAGCATTCAAGGCCAGGTTGGACAGACGATGGCCACCATGCCCATAGCAGAGGAGTGAGAACCACATCTTAAAGGTCCCTTCCAACCCAAGCCATTCTATGATTCTATGAAAAACATCGGTGTGGGGCAGAACTAATTTTGCCCCACTGTGCTCAACTGAAACCAATGGCAGGAGGTGGCACCACTATTCCTCTGAGCCCTCTCAACTCTGCACTTTTTGCTTTAACCTTTTTTTTTTTTTTAATCACCAGCTGTCTGCTCCCATGATTAAATCATCATTTGACACATGCAATCTATCACTGTCTCTCCTGCAGAGAGATGATGAGCCATGCAAATCATGGAAAAAAAAAGCCATAAAATTATTTACATCTTTCAAAGGGACCAACTTCCTTGTTGTCTGGTATGAAGGAGTGAGAGTGGCTGGGTAATTGTAGTCAACACCGTCATGTTTGTAATCAGACTTATAGGCTATCTGAAACACAGAGAGAACAAAAAAAAATCATTCTTTTTTTTTTAGGCTGTCATTTGTTTGAATAATTATCAGTCAAGAGGAAAGGAGAAACAATAATATTAATATTAAATGCAGGAAACAAAGTAATTTCAATGTCGTGAGTGACAAAGAAAATGAAATTATTTGCATAGTTTAGCCACTAATTGATTCTTTTTCAGCTCCTCAATTAATCCAATGCCAACAGTGGGAGCATTAACTTAACTTCCACCTATGACACATCTCTTTTATCTTTCTGCTTAGTTCTCAAGCTTCTTACAGATTTGTAAATAATGTACTTGAAGGAATGGTATGTAACGAAATAGCTTCTTGACTAACCCAGTAAATTAAATTGGAATCCAGAAATCTTCATTAAAGGCTGTTTTTTTCACCAAAGGTCTGACCCTGGGGGAGGGTAGCAAGAAACCTTCAGCATCCTACTGATGTCAAAGAAAACTGAAGGAGCTCAGTATGTTGCCAGATCACTGAATTTGCTTATTTTAGACTCTCCTACACAGTGCAGAATAAAACAGTACAAAAGGGTTTCCAAAATTTCCTCTCTTCTCAACATATCTATCTTTTAAATCTCCAGTACAACATAATCTAAGTGCTACTACCAGTTTTATTCTGGAAAAAATAAAATAAAGAAAGCCATGACTACAGAAGTGTGATTTAAAAAGACTTACATTGCTTGCCAAGTTGCCAACTTTCATGGCATGTAACATTCGCTTGTCCATACCAATACCCATATAATGACCTTTCATTTGGTTTTGGTAGGTTTCTTTGTACTTAACCTGTATTTAAAAAAAAAAAAAAAAAAAGGTAAAAATATTCCATAAAACTGTATTTCGTTTTTCTCTGTGTTACAGCAGTGAAACAAATAACTACAACTGTGGTATGTCAGTGTTGTACCCCTACAGAAACTCACAAGTTCACAAACAACCTCAGCACTTCTAAAAACAAAGCCTAGAATGCTCAGCGAGTTTCCGATTGTAAAATATGTTCTTGTACATTTTTCAGACCACCTGGATGCCACATACAGAGAGTACCTCCACATTCTACTATTGTAAGTTATTTCATCAGAAATAAATACTAGAATAAAGTTGCAAGGAAGCATTATTTCTACAAAATTTGTACAAATGAATCATTTACCAGAAGTAGATTGTTTTGGTGCAGCTTTCACAAGATTGTACACCCAATGTTCCCACCAAACGGGGAACAATACCAAGATGAATTATCTACCCTACTATCAGCAGCTACCAGGGTAAGCTTTAAATGAACCACACAAGGCACTGAAAACTTACATCACTGGTGTATTTTGAGATCTTGCTCACATTCTTGAATTGTGGAGTATCACAGTAGTTAATGCTGTACCCTCTGTTGTTTCCAAGATCCTTCTTATACTCCACCTTGGTGACAAGAATACAAAGGGAAAAAAGTTATGGCAAAATGTTAAATTGCTCCATCAAGTTCCCTCGCACACTGTTGATTAGCCAGGACCACTGTTCAATCATTTTGATAATTCTCTCTTACCAGATGGCATATTATGAACATTATTATGAAGATGAATTTCGTATACTCACTTCTCATTTTATAGGCAAAAGAAAAATGTAACCAGTTTAATCCACTTAGACCTCAGGATTGAACAGGAGAAGGTTTACTAGCATAATTTTTCAGAGTAATTTTAAAGCGGTTTATTATTTTCATTAACTTCTTTTGATCTGAAGCAGGGATGTTCAGGGGGACTTCAGGGCTGGAGTAATAGAAATAGGACTAAATTCAGCAACTTGGAGGTTAATATATGTAGAAACTAGCCACAGAAACCTCAGCTTTAAGGATTCATTGCCTGGAATGGCAGAGAAAGAGAAAACTGTTCCTATGTAGGCTGATCATACAAAGATGACAAGATGCCAAAATAATGTAGTAATGAATGCCAAAATAAAAAGGTAAGTGCAGTCCAAAGTAGGAGCAAAGAGAGTTTTTTCAGTAGGCTCTGGGAAGCGTGCATGCTATGCACCAGGTTCCAGCAAGAACTCATCAGGAATTACGCATTCTGACAGTCATTCCTGTTTAAGGAATATGCACTCAGCCTGTAACAGCTGCACTGAAAGACCATGAGAGAAGAAGAATTTGGCTTGCTTAGTCAGGGAAAACAAAGGCAGAGAGAAGAAAATGATATGTGTGCAAACATCTCAGAAAGGTGATCGCGCAGGGATAAGTACTTTATAAACCAAAGGGCAATGCTGGCACAAAACACACTAGTAATAAATGGACAGGAATAAATGCAGGCTAGGAATTAGAAGAAGGGGATTATACAATGCTATGCAAAAACAGCAGAAACCAGGAATCGTTGGCCCAGGAGGCCCCTTCCAGTCCTACTTCCAGGGGTTTTTCATTATTGAAGGTTTTATTCTTTGACACCTCAAGAGCATAAGTTTTTAAACTGCCATGGGGAACCTCAAGGAACTCACATTTATTAATAGCTTTATAGCTGATATGACAATATAAATAAATTAACAATTCATACTCTACTGAGAATTCTCTAGCAATCTCCCTTTGCTCAGCAGAAGAATGCATTATGAGTAAGTCAGTCCTTTACATCATGTAAGAAAACGGAAACCTGCATTAACAGTACAGTACAAATTTTGGCTTTGTTGGTGCTATTTTTTACTTACAACTAGAACATTCTTTGAAACACTGTTGTCTATACTCCCAAATCATCCAAAACCATTCATGCTTATAACCTCACAGCACATTAAGAGCACTGTACAGAGTTTTTTTAGATTTCTATTCTCCACATAACCAGAATTATAAGTGCTCTCCTGGTATAACTTGCCATGCTTCCATATATAATGTTGGAAGGGCCAAATAACAGTACTTAAAGATCTGTTCTTGCACCTTCCTCTCCAGTCACTGTGCTACACAAAGATAATTTCTGTTATATAAAGAACAATAAAAACAAAAGATTTTTAAATCTGCAGTCCTTACCCATCAGATGCAAAAGTTTGCATGAGCTGCTCGCAGATCACTTACCTCACTAACAAGCTTGTTAGCACTTTGGGCTTGTTTAAGGACCAGGTTGTCTTCAGCAGTTAGAGAGTGAAAGTGAGCTGCACCTTTCATCTTGGAAAGATCTTTTTTGTATTTTATCTGAAAAGTAAAAAAATTATAAAATAGATGCCTATCTTTTCACTGCTGCTTTTTGGACTGGCTATGTGAGTTGCAATAGGACTTTTCCCGTTCTTGCTTTCATAAGAAAATAGAACTTACAAAGTTGAAACATTGCAAGTTGTTATTTCCTGAAATAAACCAGGCATAAAATCACAACCCAAACAATTCCTGCAAAGCCACTTTAATAGACAGCAGTTTTTAACCTTTTTTTTTTTTAACATAAATTGAACAGTATTGGTTGTTGTTTGTAGCTTAAACAGGTAACTAGCAGACTCATGACCAGAGACTGCTTGGAGCTTGTGTGCTCTTCTCTTACTGAAGTTAATTGTCAGTACTTTAATTTTAGAATTCTGCTCTGAGAATTACATACAGATAGTTATCAAGCTTTCTGTGATTTTTTCCTTTTGTAGAAACTAGCTTTATGAGAAAGCCTTATCTTCTTGGATTTTCAATGCTTTTAAAACAATTATATTTCTCTACCAAATGAGAATCACTGAGATCACAGAGATAAGCTATCTCTTATTTTAATTGAGACATCTGGTTGAGGTCTTAAATTGGGCTAGGATGGATAAATAATATTTGTGTTGGCCTTTGCCAGACTTTGCCTAGAAGAACCCTGTTTGGAATATATTCCAGTGTTTCTTGCTTACAAGGAGATGCTTGTGTTCTCCATCTCATAGCAGTGCCTATAAAAGCAGATTCACAATGTACAAAATAAATTATTTGAAATGTGCTGAAGTGTAAAGTTATTATTTCTTTTTATTTTCCAAGCCTGCTCACTAATTCATACGCTTTAAAGATATTAAATTTGCATGGTAAGCACTCAAGCGAGGTAACGTTACTGGTATCAATCATCCCTTCTCTCCACTGCAGATCTTAGAATTAGACTCATAGAGTCATGTAAGTTGGAAAAGATCTTCAGGATCATCAACGTTAATAAGGAAACTGCTGACCATTCACATTTTGAAAAAAACATGGAACTGCCATCTTTAGCTGGAGTGGTTAATGATCCCCTGTTTAAACAAGAAATATTTGAGTTTGTCATAGGGGATTTGGTCACGGAAGGTCTCGAGTTTTTTATATGGTCTCTGTCTGTAAGCTCAAGTAACAGAATGTCACCGATCCTTTCACTCTGGTTTATTGCTAGTGTCTGGTGCAGGCTAGTACAAGCTGAAAGACTCAAGCATCTGTTAGCTTCCCAAAAGACAGACTGAGCCCATCAGCTCCGATAGCCTCGGAGGGGGCAGGTGTCCTCACAACAGAGTCCGTCACTCACAGGAACCCTTCACAGCAGCCACAGGGTAGTGACCTCATTTTTGTCACTGCTAGAAACAGTCTCCTCAAGCAGGACTGAAGCTCTTTAATCAATGGGCTGCATGCAGGAATCACACATCACCATCTTTTTTGCCAATTCTTCAGCATATCGCCCAAAACTAAAAATCAACAGCTTAGAAATAAGCTAAGCCTTATGTGGTGACAATGTCATACTCCATATGACTTGCTTTGCGCTAGAGGCATGATACATCAAAATATCAAACCAGTTCAGCTCATTCATCCTCCATTTATTCACTACTGGGAATATACCACAGTAGTCCAGAGGATGATTAAGGCAGTTGAAGGTTTCATTAATAATACAGGTGCAGATTTGCCAGGAGGGTTAGCCTAACAGTAGGGATCCCCATTAGTTGCTACTTCCACCTCCTCTCTCACACGAGCTGGAGCTGTGTCCCCTTTTATTAATAGATATTATTAATCCCTGGAGCTATCCAGTTCCCAGCAACACAGTGAAATGTCATCCTTGTTTACTTCTCAGGTGTAATTTTAGCATTTTCCTTCTAGAACACTGCTCTAACAAACTGATGCTTTTAATTGTTTATGAATTGTATTGATCTGGGTTTCATACTTACATCACTTGCCAATTCATTTGCTTTCTTGGCATTTTGATAAGCTGGAGTGATCATAGCAGGAAAGCTTCCTTTCCCTCTGCGTTCTTCATACTCGTTCATATAATCCTGGGGAAAAAAACAGGGTGTTTATTCATCATATATAAGTATGGTGGTGTCATGGATGATTTCACAGAGCCCCATAGTCTTTGCTAGCAGTAAGGTTCATTACTTAGTTATTATTATTTTTTAACAAAAGAGAAAGTAAGATGATCAACCTTAAGAATGAAATCGCCCACTAAATTAACTGTGCCTGCAAGAGCAATTTAGGCAGCAATTATCTGTGGTCAACATAGCATTCAAGTGTATAACTATATGCATCCTTTTAATTTTACCCTTATTCTTACTGATGTGATATTTCCTATCGTGCCTTTGTCAATCTACATTTGCTGGAAGAATAAAAAAAACTGGAATAATATCTAACGATTTGAGCAGCCAGATTTTCTTAAACTTTCCAAGTTTAGCATGGGGACCTGATAGAAGTGCCTTGACCTCACCATTGCCACTCCTCACCTCACAGCTAACCAAAACATAATACTTCTCTAGAAGCATCAGTACCTAGAAAATACAGTGGTGAACTCTTTTGGAAACAAAGTCACAAAATTCAATTTTCTTGATTTAAAAAAAAAAGGGGGTTCTGGAATTATACTATTAAAACTATAAATAAGTTTTACCATTTGAAAAGCTTTTTGATGACTTAATAGCAAAATACTGGAACTTTTTTAGCATGGCATTACATAATGACCACCTCAAAGCTTTCCAGATCTGGGGAGAACGTGGTAAGCATGCACACAAGTAAGGTATAGTGTCATGTGTCTTCTCTGTAATATTTTGTTGTGCTTTGTAGCAAAGAGCCAATGTAAGCAAAAAAAATTAATCTGTAGCATGTCAGGAGTATCATGGAGAGCACAGCATAGATAGAAATTACTATAAATACTTAGGGTATCTTTCTTGTGACTTCTCAGTGCAAAACATTTAATTGTGAGTAATTTTGTGCAACATCACTATCACATGATATGATAGGTCATATTGTAAGTTTGTGAACAATATAGTTATTGCATCCACACTATTCTATAAACAGGCACAGAAAATTAAAAAAAAATCCTTGACTCATCAGCTGAGTTTTTAAACTCAGTCTTTTAAAATGACATTCATGAGCCTGAATTCTTCAGACTAAATTGTCGTTTTCTCTTTTTTGTAACATCTTCATTTCGTGTTATTTCTAATATCATTCATATTCCAAAACATAATTTTAAAATTCCAAATAATTAATTTAAACTATTTAACTAGTTTTTCAAAAATCAATAAAACAGCATACAGTAAAATTATTTACATTGCCTTATGTATGTACATGTACACACGTATCTGCACACGTGTAACATGTATAATGTAGCCTCATGATCTTGACTGTTAAAATTCCAATACCTTTACTCATGTTAAGTCATACTGAATTCAGAAAAATCCATTAATTTCAGTGGTTCACTTTTATTTGAATAAAACTATCAGAATCCAGCCTATTAAGATTAAAACTCAAATTAAATTTGAAGTCTGTGACTGAAGTTTCAAAGATACTTTCAAAGAAAAAAAGACTTAAATTAATTCAAATGATAGAAGCATTCCAATCCTTGAAGATGCAATTAGCACTTTTTCAAACTCATTTTATTTGTTTATTCTTACTAAAACTTGTAGGAGCTCAAGAGATAGAAAGTTATTGAAGGCTCCCTTCTAAACTCATTATTCAAGGATGGATTGCTTTTCACACATCACAAAGATGTAATGTTAGACAGAAGCAGTGAACAAATGTAAAATTCCCAAATGTCTTAGGACAATATACTTCCTATTCCTTCCAAAGAATATGGGTCTGATAAGGAGTTAGGATGAGAAACCTAAACTAACCATATAATTCTTCTTTGCAAAAAAATTATTCAATTCCTTTCAAATTCCATTTAGCTGTATTACTTCTATTTAACTTTACCATTTCCCTGGAAGAGGCATAACTTAATCAGAGTAGAACTTTGGATGCTATTTGGAAGACCACAAAAATAATTGTATTACATTTAAAAACAATGAAACCAAGAAGAATGCCGCAGACTAAAACAGAAATAAATCCTATTTGGGTCCACATATGTAGAACTACAACTTGTCAGTGTTACAATACCAATTTTGTAGAAAAGCCAACAACTAAGAGAACTTGCACATATTCAGAGCTGCAAAGATTCTAGGATTTCTGAAAATAATGGCATAATATCCTTTACTGCTTACTAACTTCCTATCATTTCATGATCCTTTCACATTTTCTCCCAGCTGAATTTCCATTTTTCTTTCTAAGGGAATGGAAAAGTTTCCACACATAAACACATCTCAGTGATACATAGAAATACCATAACAGAAATGTTCAGTGCATACATGTACACAGATGAGATTTGCCACAGTAGGACTTACCCTCCCATAACGCAAATGACCCTACATAAGGATCTGCAATGACACTGATCTCTTGGATGCTGCATACCTGACCATACTGATCTATGTTTTCTCTTGCAGAAGCAACATCTGATCCAGCTGTATGGCTGGCTTTTCCCTTGATTTCTTTTTCATATATTTGATGATACTTTACCTAGATGGATTTAAAAAGGAAAAAAAAAAGGAAAAGAATCATCTGGATGAGTTTAATCTAGCACACAAATATCGTATAACAAAAAACAATCAATGGCACACACATGTTGATAATTTCTATTGCCACCAATCTTCAGAAGTCAAATATGCCATTTAAAGATATAAAAACAAAAATGGTGGTGTAGTTAATAATACACACTACGAATGTAGGGCTTGCCATTTTAAACCATACCAAGAGTTCAGTGTATTCAATACCCCCTGCTTCTCAGAGGCTAATCTCTGACGTTCAAGCTAAAAAAACCATAACTAATTGTAATGTAAATTCATGGTTACTACAGTGCACTTCTTCCTACTTAATTTGCAACATGGTCACCTGCATGACATTAATAAAGTGCCATGTTTCTGAATGATGGTGATCTTCCAATGATGAAGGGAATTCTAGGCAATCAACCTTCAAATTTAGACCAAGATTTGCACTTCTGCTGAAGTAAAAATAATGCCTTTAACCTGATGCTGCCCTTCAATCGGCATTTCTCTTTGCTGACAAAGGGTCTTCCACAGATCAAAGGCAAACAAAGGCATTTAAATGTTTTAGAGTAAGTTGCTTTTGCCTTCAAAATTACAGATCTCTTCTTATTCTCCTTGATGACTCTTAATAATGTTTTAGATTCACTTCCACTGAGTTAGCACAATATGTTATCTTATCCAACAAATAATGCTTTACTTTCACTCTCCAGTGACAAAACACAATTAATTGTGCATTCTGAAGCAATACTGATGTCCTTTTACAATGCTCTTTAAGGATTACAGGGATGTTGTGGGTTTGTTCTGTTTGGAAAGGAAAAGGAAGCCAATAAAGATCAGTACATCAAAGAGTTTAACAAACACATACACATACACACACAAAAGATGATAAGGAAAAGTAAAGGAAAGTAAAATCAGTAGAATAGAAAGCAATTGTTTATATACATATTCCTATATCAAATGTATTCACATACATATGCATCTGTGTGTATATAAATATATCAAATTGGTATTCAAGAAGCTTGTTTCTTTGGCTCATGTAAGCTTCATCCTGCAACGGTGCAGAAGAGACAATGAGCTGCAAGGACTCACTAGGAGCATGGTAAGTCATGGCCAAGCAGAACTCTGCAAACACAGCCCTCCCCTCATACAAGTCCACCAAGGAGTATTGTAGCTGTTGTGTAAGTCAGAACTGCTCTTCAGCCCTTCTAATTGATACTTGGTTGGGCAGAATGAAATCAAAGACATCCAGCTGACTCCTTATTGTCTTCCTTCTACCTACCATGCAACAGGAGGCTGGGTAAAGAGAAGACTTTTGCCCACCAAAATCCACAGTGTTTATTCACAAATAAACAGATTTTCTCTTTGTGCATAAAAATCAACTTTGTTCCTTAAAAAGAAAACAATTTTGTTTATGAAGTGCACTGCACCTGTAAATCCCCAGTGCTCACGAGATTTCTGCCAGTAAGCATTTTAATCTAAATTTTGTATAAGAATTTATTTTTTTTCTTTCCAAAAAGAGACTTTGCTTGGGACACTTACATCACTGGCTAATTCATTTGCTCTCTTGGCAATTTGATAAGCAGGCGTGATCATAGCAGGAAAGCTGCCTTTCCCTCTCTGTTCTTCAAAGTCTTCAGTGTATTTCAACTGTGAAAACAAACAAACAAAACAGAATAAAAACAGAACAAACAACAACAATGAATAAACAAAAAAAAACAGGACTGATCAGAGAAATGTATCTTGGTTACACACATAATCAGGTCTTAAAGTTACAAAGTCCAGCATTCAATGGCCGTCAACTCCAAACCATCTAGATCTACCTCCTTTGCATGTATGCTTTACCATGTGATCACACACCTTCTGCAGGACCTTTGTGTCTCATTCAGTGTGCAGAATGAAGCACAGTTGTTTAAAAAAACAAATGCAACATTGTCTGAAAGATGCCTGCTCTGTTTCTATTAGTTCCTTCTCTACGTTGCATGGCATCTGGTTACTGGATATAGAGCAGACTGGTTCTCTGCATTCAGTTCTGACAGCCAAGTCCCATAACATCCTAGAACTGAACAGTCATTATATCTGGAAGTACTAACACTTAATGGCAAAATATGGTAATGGTAAAATCAAGTATATTTTAAGATACATACATTCCAAGTATTAATTTTTACTTTTATGTTCAGGTGTGCAAGTTTATTTATAAATGTCTTAAGAGTCACTTTCAGAGTCAAAAATGAATCACCCTGTATTTTTTTCCACTTACATCACTTGCAAGCTGCCCTCCAGCCTTCGCATGGAGTATATCTGGAGTATCTACAACAGAGGTGAACTTTGAAACTCTCTCTTCATGTCCCCGCCTATACTCCACCTGGGGGAAG
This sequence comes from Numida meleagris, assembly GCF_002078875.1. Classification (NCBI taxonomy): domain Eukaryota; kingdom Metazoa; phylum Chordata; class Aves; order Galliformes; family Numididae; genus Numida; species Numida meleagris. The sequence goes on along the minus strand of NC_034413.1, from coordinate 8,127,279 downwards.
GATACATACATAAAATACATATTACAAGCAATAAGTAGCAAATATATTATTTTTCTCTCAGAAAGTATCAGTAGAAAGTGAGCAGCAGTAGTCAAGAGATTCCCCACAGCAGAGTCAAGTTTTTGGCATACTGAAGTCTCCATTTCCTTAAAGTGAATGCTGGAAGGAGACAGAAGTGGCCCCAGATAATCAAAGTTTTAAATGATACTAGATTTATGTGAGCCATACATTAGATTAAAATATTACAAGAACAGACATTAATAGCCCAAAGTACTAAGATCATACAGACAGTATAGAAAAAAATGCAATACTTTAAATCATTTGTACAGGATTTATTTTTACTTGATTGTTTTCAATTGAATTGTTATTTTTATGAAGAGGCAATTTTGTGTACATATATGATCTAATTTAGCTTGTAAATGAATTAAGTTTAATATTAAAAGTATTTAATTGCATATAATAAAGAGAGCGGAAAAGATCAGAAGATGGGGAAAGAAAAGATCAATAAAGCCACCAAATGAAAATAAAAGTAATGAAATAAATGCTTTAGAGTGCTCGTGATCTTATTCAGGTTGTAATAAGTTACAGAAGAAAGATGCTTTATATTCCCGGAAATGTCTGTATTGTCATTTATCCTATCTGATTATTTTTCCCAAAGCAAGTAGTTTGTGAATCGTGTTTCTTGCATCACGTTAGAGTTTTATTTTGTAGGATTATCTTCATTAAGGGGTATACTGTCTAAAGAGAATGGCCTAAACCCAGGATCCTCCAACTTCAGGAAGTCTTATACATGATTAAAAAAACTAACACTTACATTACTGCTCAGTTGAGTGGCTCTCTTAGCCACTTGATAACCTGGAGTGATCATAGCAGGAAAGCTGCCTTTGCCTCGATGCACCTCATATTCTTCTGTATACTGGAGCTGGAAAATTAACATTTTGGTTTTGTTGTTCCAAAGAAACATGCTGTAGTTTAGTATGATTACTCTTTCAACACCTCCTTCCCAAAGGTCTGCAGCTTTTACCCTACAAAGTTGTTAGGTATGAACATGTCCTACTTCCAAAATAAACAAACAAAAGACAAAAACAAAACAAAACAAAAAAAAAAAACAAGCCAACCAACATTCCACCTTCATATCTATTATCCATGGTTAGTTTTCTGTGTTAGTTAGGTCACTAACCCATTGTAAGGGCAGAGGCAGTCGTAATTCAGAATTTATTTTCTCCTATAAAGGAAAGACAATCGATGAAAGTTCTGCTCCATGGAAAATAAGACATGCTTTCCATCCTAAGTTGTAAAAGAGTACTAAGTACTAGATAAAGATATAATCAAGGTCAGGTCAGATATCTTTGATCAATATCTGAAGTGCATCTCTGCTATATAAATACAGAAATGTGTGATTTCCAGGATAGGCAATAACATTGTTATGTGACTGCTCACCAATAGCCATACTGTTAATGATGGAAGTAGACTCATACAATAACTTGAGTTAGAAGGGATGCACGAGAATCATCAAGACCAACTCCTGGCTCCACACAGAGCAACCCATAATTCAAACCCTATGTCTGAGAGTGTTGTCTAAACTCTTTTTGAACTCTGGCAGACTTGGGGGAATGACCAACGCCCTGGGGAGCCTATTTCAGTGCTCAACCACCCTCCTGGTGAAGAATGCATTCCTAATATCCAATCCAAACCTCCCCTAATGCAGCAGTAGGTATGTCAGTATTTCTTTTAGTAGCATCTTACTGAAGGTTTGAGTTTGATGCACTTTTCAGCCATGAAAATGAATCTATTTCTAATGTCAGTGCACTTACATCATTCAGAGTCTTCTGCGCCTGAGTTATCCTGACCATCTGGGGATCTGGTATGCTTCCTGAGTACCATGAAGTTCCCCCCTCATAGGCAGCATAGTAAGCATTCTACAAAACAAAAATTAAATAACTACTAATCTGTATCCTTGTTTTAAAAAGCAAGCAGATGGTCTGAGAGGAAGAAATGGAAACACACAATGCTGTGGAAGCAAAATTTACCCTCCGATGACATACAGCACAAGGCTTCCACATACCTTCAGAATGCCAGACATCAAGATGTCAGGACATGGGATCCTGGATTAAGACCCAAATAATTCCCTTGGGAATCAGACCACTTGTTGCGAAGCATCAGTGTCAGTTGAAAGGAAACATGTTGAGTATGTCTGCACACGCAGCAGTCTAATTGCTAGCTGTATAGGTACGCTCATCACTTCCCATCTTCTGCCACCTAAGCTACACTCAAGCTACATAGCCATAAATAGTTCAGCCAAATAAGAAGCATTTGGCTTTCTCAGCATTAGAAAGCTGTGAGTAAACCTCTAAGGCTCAGGACTGCCAACGGAAAACTTTGTTCTCCTGCAGGCTTAAGGCTTGGAGACTTGAGGGTTATTTCTTACCTGGCTGGCCAGTTGTTGGGATTTATATGTAGCTTCAATGTCTCTGGACCTCATATCCCACTGAAAGGCAGATTTGAATTGCTCACTCTCTCCTCGATATTTTACCTACAAAACAATTAACTTGGTATTAGTAGCATGTTAGTACAGTCTAAACACATCACTCTCAGGAGGAGGAGAAGGGAGACAAATAAGGTCAAGTCTTAGTCCACAGTGATATGGAATCTGCAAATCAAAGCAAGAAAAAGAGTGCTGTTCCCACAACAACAAGATTGGATTTAGTTTTAAGGTCAAAACTCTGTTTTGTAACCCACACAACATGCTTCAACCTAGCCTTGGTTCTATTATGAAGCTTCACAGCTGTAAAGGAACAGTATATTAGACCTGAAATTTGACACAAAGCTCTAAAAGAATAAATTACTCTTTAGATAACACTTTTGGGGGAAAAAAATCTACAAGGACTAAAATCCTGAAGAATTTTTAAGCAGAACATGCCAATGAAGTATTCAATGAAATAACTATTCCCCGGTGAGCAATACAGCAACTGTATAAATGCAAGTGGGTACTATATTTAGTCCTGGGTCATTGTTTTCCTCTTGTTACTTTTATCATGACAGCATACCAGAAATCCAACTGAAATCACACCTCTACTACATAACATACTCTACATACGCAAAAACAAAAAAAAAAAAAAAAGAGCCATTGTACTGAAGAGTGCAAAAACTAAACTGACTTGACAGAAGAGACACTCAACATGTGCGGTTATCTTCAATTTATAAATTAAGTACAGAGGCACACAGAGATTAATGATTTGTCTACAACACAGAATTTCTGTGTAGAGAGAAGCTGAATTTTTATCTCTGTATTCACTTATGTGAAAAGAGTATGTTAGAAATAAGTATGTTTTCTCCTTAAGAAGTCTAAAAATAAGAAAAAAAATAAAGTAGCAATTGAAACAAGCTAGTACTACTTTATACATTTACCAGTGAAATAGTGTTCCTACATGCAAAATTTCTACAGAAGTGCTCCCTTTAAGTAAGTACTGCAGAATCAGCTTCTTTACTACCCTTAGCAATTTTCTCTCTGGAGCAGAACCTCATTACGTGATTGAAAAGGACAGAAGGTGCTTGAGGTGTTTAAAAAAAAAAAAAAAAAGCAAGGGAAAATGATCTTTGAGCTATAATTTGTCTGCTGTATATATTCATATGCACTGGAAGTATCTGTGTCATATCATGCCTAAAACCAGAAATAGAACCTACAGTAATCCCAAACTCATTCCTGACCAGATCTGTCACACGCAGCTAAAAGTAAGTGTGACAGTCACTGTGTTGAAAAAGTTCCTGCCTCTGATGTTGCCAAACCTGGTGCATAATAATAATGCACAAGAATGATAAAGATACAGCATCTCATAAAAGTTATTAAATGTGCTTCCGCTTTGTACGGCTAACACAGAAAAACAGAATGATGTAGTGCGCTATATGTAATAAAACGTACTTCTTTTATTTCAGTAATGTCTCATCGGATTTAAACACATTGGTTTTTGTACTAAATGTAGCCCTGCAATGAGTAGGGTTTTAGGGTACTGAAAGGCATGACATAGAACTGAGATTGCAAACAATTATGGGCTGGCTTCGTGCTTCTCATTTTATAAGAGTTCATAGGCACGTTAAGTTGGAAACGAACACACCTGGAGGAAAACAACGCAAGGCAGGAAGAGCGGCGTTCGGCAGGAAAGAAGACTTGGGGCACCTCTAGAGGTTCAGCGGTGCACAGCAGCCTTCTGCACGAGCTGCGCTTAAACGGGCGCGGAAAGCTGTGCCAGCCTTAACGTTCTCCCAAAATATTTTCAGCAAAAGCATGCAAAGTTCCCTGCGCTTTGTGTTTCCTCGCGAAAGTGAAATATCAGCTCCGATTTTTCAGGTATATTTGACGAAGTGTTTGCGTGAACTTTTGCCCAGCTCTTGCTGAGATAGATTTTGTTTGTTTGTTTCATGGCATTCAGTATCAGTTTCAGATGAGATCATAAAGCAAGTAGGTCATTCTTGTTTCATAACAGCTGTGTAACCCCCTTAGTTTAGTTACTAAGTTTGCGTACTCTGGGCAGTGTCTCCTGCAGCTTACGCAAACAATGCTTCCATATGGATTGCCAGACATGGTATATAAGAGTCTGCTATCCATTTTTCCTTTTCAAAGTATTGTTTGGTTTCTTATGAATGAAACAGCTCTAAAAATCATAATTCAAACCTGGGCTGCAGTTTTTACCGCTCTTAAAGGGTACAAAAGGTTAAATACAGAACACGTACTTATATTTTTACAACACAACCTGAACACAATGGCAAAATTTTAATCAGAGCCAAACACATTTGGCCCTCAAACTTCTTACCTCACTTACCACTTCCGATAGTTTTTTAGCATTTAAATTTATTGGTGTCTCAAACACGCTTGTGAAGGCATTGTTTTTTGGGTTGTGCCTGAGAAAAGAAGCATAAAAGGATTTTAGGAATGTACCAGACAGCCCACAAGAAAGGTTCTCTTTGAGCACTTGAAAACAATATCAGCCTCCACCCTCCCCCCCCCCCCAGTACGTAACTTTTCCCCCACTCAAACACAGATCTCAGATTACATTCAAGTTATTATTGTATGGAGTAGGTGCCTAGAGCAAAATTAATTTTAATGATCATCATATCAATGCTGTGTTTCTAATAACAAAAGAGAATAATAGAATAAAAAACAACTGTCATCTCTCCTTTTTCTGCTGACAAATTTGACAGGAACTGATCATTATAAAATAAAAACTTCCGAGAACAAACCAACTCCAAAATCTGCATTTTATACATTTTCCTGATGATTAACTCAACCTTGTTAACTCTTAACCACTGATTCAGAAAGAGCTGAATTTTATGACTGGGTTCACTCTCTTCCCAAAATACTGAAATGGAACCTAATTTGGTATCTTTTAACATGCTGGACAAATGAGGAAGCTTTATCTTTAACAAGAGTTTCCCACCATTGTTGAACCACTTAAATGCAAAGATATGCACTCAGGCTCTAATAATATATTGTTACATATCACATAGGAACAGACTGAGTCTAAATGGCGATCTTCTACTGCATTAGGATTACTTGACAATATTTAAAAATAAAATAAAACACAAAGGAAACAAACTTACACTTGACAGTAAGGCTTTTTCTCATGGCTAGCAAAGTTGTTCACTGTTAACATCATCTTGCACACTTCACAGTGAAAACAGGCTTTATGCCACGTCTGGAAATACCACAAAAGGGAAACCAAACAGACATGATTTGTATTTCATTATTATTCTTTTGAGTTTTATATTTCAGTATTGACCCGTTCCACCCATTTCATGAACCTGAAGGATTCTTCTTCAAATATATGCCTATTATTAACTCATTTCAGATCTGACCCCTGTTACGAGTTAAGAACTTCTGGAACCAAGAGATCTGCACTGTGTTAAAAGTGCCAATCTATACATTTATTATAGTCCAAAATAATAAAGAAAAAGAACTGACCTGATCTATACAGTTAATCTTCTCAGCAGGGTAAACCCCATAGCCACATCTAGCACACGGCTGCACATTCATCTTGAAATCCACAGAGTGAAAAATATATAGGTTTGTACAAAAGGTTCAAAGAGTATGAAAAGTGACTTTTTGGCCTGCGCAAAGCACGCTCTAGACACTCCAGTCAGGGCCTTTTGCCGTGGTCAATGGCTCCCATTAAAGCTCTGAATTGAAGTCTGTTGCTCCGCTTCCTGACCTTCTGTTTCAAAGTCAGCTGCAGGCTGGCTTTTAAAGCTGCCAGTTAGTAAGAGCAGTTATTTTGGCAACTGTGTCAGTGCGTAAGGGAGGGTAGCAATATCTTTCTCTAAATAGAAGAATGAACTCACGGAATCAAGTCATGTCCATGTGAACATTAGGATCGGATCATTTCATATTTCAGTTTTGTTCTAAAGCCTGTTGTCGTAAGCCCAGGGGGAAGATAAAAGCCTACACAGCAGCAATTCATCAGTCACCGCTCACCCTGATACACACCAAATGACTTTATGTAGGGCTGCTCTGGAGCATTACATTAGGAGGCACCACCAGAGAAGCAGGCCAGAGATGGGTTTGGAGCACCCTGGCCCTTTGTTATATTCGTTCTCCACCACTGTCTTGTCAACCATTGCTCCAGATGTAGGACACACAGCAACACGGGCCTCTTATCTCAAAGAGCTCTAAATGCGGTGGGTGCAAATCCAAACATCTATCCCCCATGGATAAAAACATCAGAAAGGAATGATTTACTTATGGAATGAACAAGGCAGCTTTTTAAGAGCGCCCACAAAGTGCAGGCTGGCACAGATCTGAGTATAAAAACTGCTGATAACACTATTTAAGAGTCATTATGCTTGACATTAGGATTCAGCCAAATTATTATCATTGTCATGACCACTCTGGACAAAAATTAAAAAAAAAGTTACTAAATTTTACTAGCTACAAATGGTCAGGATTTGAGATTTCCATCTCAAAAGAACACATTACACCTCCACTTGCAGGGCTCTACAGCCCTGGGACATAAAAGTTGTCTCAGTCATACATGCATCTGTACCAGTTTCTCCATCTGCAGCAGTTCTGGGATATTGTCAAGCATTTTCCTTCTACAGAAATCACAAAAAAAAAAAAAGAATCAAAATCATTTCTGTCCAAAGTCTCTGGGTATGCTTAGAGAGCCTCCTATGCAAGAGATGGGGATACACTGTTCTGCTTAACTTATGACTGAATGCTGACAATGTGCTGGCACAAGGTGCTATCAACAACTGGCACACTGAAAATAGACACTAATCTGATGAGCAATAGGTATGGCACAAAGTTTTGCAAACACTTAAGGCTGTTCAAAATAGGTGATTAATATGAACATACAGACACTTCTATTTTCTTTAAAAACATACGGTTACAGAATAAAACTTGTAGTGCAATTACTGATGTGTTTCCTCATGCTATTTCTCTGGGAACTGGGAGCAGTTTTATGTTGACTAATTTATATCACCATAATATATATCATGCTCACACCTGTGAACCTAAATAATTTGGTGGTCTTCCAGTTTCCTTTTTCACACAGCTCTTCATGTTGTTGCAAACTGCCATTACATTTATACAAGTGACCGCTATTAGGGTCATGGTGGACAGGCTGTCTCTTCTTTATTAGGCAATGGGCACGCTACCAGCTGCTGCCCCTTTGTGTCTATCTGCTCCAAGAGTCAATATATCATTTATTTTCTAGATAGCCCCTGTTGTTTTGATCCCACACAAGAAACAAAGATGTATGTCCTCCTCCTCTCCCCGCACATTCCTGAAATGGGCGCAGAGAGGCGCTGAAAACAGCCTGTCCCCAAATCAAAAAGACTTCATCCAGGAGCCATTTTAACACTGAAGATCTGGACAGGACTCTAGGATGCACTGTGCACCCACACGTTCCTTCCAAGCCAAGAGGCTTGTCACAGCTAGGTATCACAAATAGAACTTACTTCATTTCAAGAGAGACAGAGCATGCTTGTTTCTTTTTCACCACAACACAGATTACCAACTTGGCTGAAAGTCAGCCAATGTTTTCCAAGTTCTCCTTCTTCTCCTAGGTTACAGCATATCCAAAAAGAGAAGTAGGGTAAGTAACAATGTCCTGGGCAGCAACATCCTTTCCAAGACACACTATTTTCCCTCACATCCATTGTGCCCCAGTTCTGCCGAAGTCTATTGAAGACTTTCCCATTCCTGAGCTCCTCAAAATTGTCCTGTTGTACGCTCTGTGCTTCACCACTCTGGATTAAGACCAGAGCTGCTATCAGAAAAGAGAGTTTACTGAAAAAAAAAAAAAAAAAAAAAAACAAGCATTGCACGGTGTCATTACAAAGTACATGCTCCATTTTGATCATGCAAGGAATGAAAGACAAACAAAAAAAATTGCACTGCCTTCTTGTTTAAAAAAAAAAAAAAAAAAAACAAGCATTGCACGGTGTCATTACAAAGTACATGCTCCATTTTGATCATGCAAGGAATGAAATCACAAAACCAGTGCAAGTTTGTTATCTTGACAAATCTTAGCAAGACATTTTTTCTTCCGTTAAAAGCTCATTGTGGCTTTTTTCCTCCCTTAGTAGGGCCCCATAAAGGCTTTTTGATATCAATGAAAATCTTAAAAGGCTTTACTTAACAGTAGAACCTTAATCAATGTGGTTTAAAAGTACCGCAGTTACATACAAAGTACAAGGAGACAGTACCTTGAAAGTGCAAATTAGTAGGAAGAAACATTGTTACCTCTCCAAGTACCTTTTATTCATTGAATTAAGTGCATAAAAAACTTACAGCGTGCCTGCATCAAGAATCTGAATCTAAAAGCACATTCTAGTCACACAAAATAACCTCTTAACAGACATTCAAGTCAGGGACGCCTTCTCTGTCATTCCTGAATAGCAGCTGTGCCCTTCCAGCCACTTGAATAGCAGGAAGCCAGGCGCTACAAATCCTGGCAACCACACCTTCCCTCTATTTGCAACAAATAAAAATTAAAAAAGGTCCCGTTCCACCACACAAACTGAGGGTACTATCCACTGCTAAAAGCTGCCTGTAGAAGTTCAGACATGAGCCCAACTGCATCATAATCTTCTCTGAACTATGTAGCTAATTCGATACCTGGGCTCAAGGCATTTTGTCTCATACAGCCATTTGTGTTAATCAAATTCAGCGTAGTAGCAAACACTGCTTCCAAAAATATCATAAGAAAGTTGGAAAATATTTATCAAGACATGAAGAAAAAGATCTATGGGACTGCTTTCCAAATGTGCACAGTAGCCTTTTACATTTTTGCTGTTTCAGAAACCAACCAACACCTGTTTACATTTGTCAACTTGTGCTTACGTTTTTCTTTTGTTGCCAGCATCTGGAAAACTTAAGTGTGGGGAGATGCTGCAAATGTTGCTAAAGAGCAAGAGAAAGTGAGAGCAAGAATAGAGAGAAATGGGAAAAAAAGGATCAGGAGGACAAGAAGGCAGAGCAGAGAAAGATATGCTGAGGATGTAGAAAACTTGAAAGTTTGAAGAAAACTGTGCAAAGCATGCACAACACAACCCATCCAGACAGTGTCCATCGTCCAAATATTCCCATTTTCACACATCGTAACCTAAAAATACCTCAAATTTAAAGCCAGTAAATACCTCAAATTTAAAGCCAGTAAAATGGGGCATACACAAGAGATCACCCCTGCCTAATTCCAGAGAAATGCGACCCAAATACATACACCAAGTTGTCTGAAATGCATTATTCTGCTGAGTTTCATATAACTGTGGTGTGCCAAATCATGCCATACACACCCACTGTTTCCCACAGTCTATCACAACCATCCACCCTTTCTTGCCAAATACATAAAATCCTAACAACCAAAACTTAGGAGGGAACATCTTGAGAGTTGTTCAAGTTCTTCCACCTAGAAGTATCCTCACCTCTGCCACCCAGGTCACAGCAAAGCCGCATCCTTGTTTTTGCAGATGTTGAGCAGAACATAGCACAGTTATTCTTCCAGACAGATACTATTTTGTTGCCTCGAGCCTTCTAGTTCGTACCTGCCATCTACCTTTCAGTTTCCCAAAGGCACACTCCATTGTCATCCTGCAGCTGCTTACATGGCGGTTAAACATTTCTTTTCTACAATGCAAATATCCAGCTAAAGGCTTCATTATTAATGGTTTCAGAGAGTAGAGTGAGTCTCCAGGGATAAGAAGAGGAATGCTGATGCAACACGTTGCTGGCTCTTCCTCCTGCCCAGTAATGCATATGGCCAGTTATGCAATAGTATACATGAGAAAATTTTTCCTTCCTGACCCTTCTCAAGGTAGCAATCACTCTATGCCCTGAAGCAAGATATTTCCTTCTACATATGTATTTTCTAATTTCTCCCTTACTCATCACTGAAAACCAGCAAGATTTTCTGAAATATCTAGCACCCTATTCTTCATAAATAACCATGTAGTTAAGAATGATTTTGCAGTACACTGAGGAATCAACCTGATTGAGGTGTAGACGTCCCTGTTCGTTGAAGGGAAGTTGGACCAGATGACCTTTAAACGTTCCTTCTAACTCAAAAAATTCTATGAAACACAATACTATCTTTTTCTATAGCATTACAATGACTTGTAGAATGGAGATATCTTTAGATATGCCAATTTGGCCCTGAGGACCAGATAACAATAGATAAACTTTTTCATTGAGACATAGGAAGCCACAGATGGCATAGTGTGTCCCAGTTTCCAAGATAACACATGCACACACCACCAGGAAAGGGTATTTGGATGTTCAGGAGCCAGTGCCAGTCATTGCTGGTTATGTCATAGTCCTGATCAAAGGGCTGGAGCATCTCTCTTCAGAGGAAAAGTTGATGGAGTTGGGCTTGTTTAGCTTGAAGAAGAGAAGGCTCACAGGACACCTCACAGTGTCCTTCCAGTACTTGAAGGGAGCTTATAAGCAGGAGTGGAACTAAATTTTTGCACAGTCTGAAAGTGAGAGGACAAGGGGGAAAGGCTTTAAACTAAAAGAGTGGAAAATTAGGTTAGATGTTAGGCAGAAATTCTTTACTCAGAAGGTGGTGGTGGTGAGGCCCTGGCACTGCTGCCCAGAGAAGCTGTGCATGCCCCTTCCCTAGAGGCATTCAAGGCCAGGTTAGATGGAGCCTAGGGCAGCATGACTGGTGGGTGGTAACCCTGCCCATAGCAGGGGGGTTGGAACTAAATGCTCTTTAAGGTCCCATCCAACCTAGGCCATTCTGTGATTCCATGATTCTCTCCCACCTCTCTCCTCCACACTTTTACTTGAAGATCCATCCATTTCTAGTTCTTCTGTTGTCCTTAATGATCTAGTACAGATTTGGAAATGGCGCTGGCTTCTCGAAAAGAAGCAGCTAACAGATGGCATGAGAGGAGCCATGGGACTCTGCTAGAGCTTAATTTTCAGCAGCAAGCTTTGGCTCTGTCTCCAACCAGGAGCTACAGGCGTAATCCCACGGAGCGGAGATCGGCCCGGCAGCAGCACACAGACACTTGGCGAGAGCCACGCGCAGCTCAGACGCTGCTCGCTCACATCGAAGCGGTGACCTGTCGAGAAGCAAAAGGCTGTTTGTTACAGAGCCTGTGTTTTGTGCCAATTATGAGGCAGTTACACTGAAAAATGTCGCTTTGATGTGAATCTCTTCAGGTAGTGAATGTTAAACACCGCACACTGCTGGGTAGGTGTATGATTTTGCAGGATCGGAGCCCGCATCCAGGAGTAATTAGCAAGACCGTGCCAATCTCCAGCCCGTGCACTGAACTGCTGGGCCCGATGCACCAGCTACACAGTGGGGTATCGTAATTAGCAGAGATGCAACACAGTGCATAATTGCAAAGATAAGGAAATGCCACTGAAGTTTATATCAGGGAAAAAAATTTCCTTAGATCTAGACAATCTCGTGTCACCATGAAACTTCAGGCTCCTCTTTCGAGGGGGTGTGACGGAGCGCTGCTGTTAAAAAGCAGCAATTTTCTCATCGCTGGGATGAAGCTGGTGGGGGATGGGGGGAGGAGGGGGCTTGAGCCCCTTCCCGAGGAGCGGAGTAGGAGCAGCCCCGCCGCCCTCGCAGCCCCGGGACAGCATCGCGCGGAGCGGGGCGGCCCCAGCGGGACAGGGACAGACCCCGCCCCGCGCCGCTCTCTGCCCGCAGGCACCACCCTCCGCTTTTGCTTTTCCTTTCGCTTCCGTCTCCCCGGAGCCCAGCGCTAAGGCAAGCCCCGCTGCCATTCCCCTACCCCTCGGGTCCCTGGGGCTTCGCTTCGCTCCCCCCCGCCGCGCTCTCCTCCGCTCTCCTTCCGCCCCGTACCTCGCGCTGCAGAGGGGTGCAAGCGGTCCGGCCCTTCGGGTAGCTGCACAGCCATTTCCTTGCAGAGGGCAGAAGCGTGCACACGGTTTCTTTTGCAATCTGTGGTGCTGATTTCCTCTACCTGTGTGGGACTGCTTCGCTGGGGCATCTTCTCCTCTGCCTGTGGCCTGCAGGCTTTCCTTTCTTTCTTTCTGTGTTGCAACTGCAGAGCTTAATCTGCTAAAATTAGGGCAGCAGTAGCTTTTCCTGGGCAAATTCCATGGCCAGAGTTGGACAGACAGCCCAGGAGATTGCACCAAAATGCGGGCCCTGTTTCCTTTCCCACCACTCTTCTCACCCTGTTCTGAGCTGACACAGAACTCTACGCTATCAAAACTGCCTTTTTCTAGGTTCCTGCTGGCTGAATGATCTAAATAAATGTACCGAATGGCCAGTTCAGTACACAGAAGAAGAGGAGAAAGACCAATTTTTTAATTAGAAGTGACAAGACTCACTCAGCCATGTTGTTACCTCTGAGTATCCCTTGTGAGATGAGTGAAGATGTTCCAAACTTACTTAATACTGCAGTAATGGGAAAAAAAAAAAAAGGCAGAAATACAGCAATTTGTGAGAGGCTGCTTTATGTCAAGAAAAGTGCCTTTATTTCCAAGAAGCACTTGTTTTTTCCTAACAACTGTACGCTGTTGATATAGTCAAAACAGAAATGAAAAATTAAGATTCCATCCATGGAAGATGATACAGTTTCTTTTAAGCCCATTTGCATGTACCTGAAAGGAGGTTGTAGCCAGGTGGGGGTCGGCCTCTTCTCACGGGTAACTTAGGGTAGGATGAGAGGTAATGGCCCTAAGTTGCACCAGGGGAGGTTCAGGTTGGATATTAGGAAAGATTTCCTCTCGGAAAGAGTGGTAATGTGTTGAGACAGGCTGCCCAGGGAAGTAGTAGTGTCACTGTTGCTGGAGATTGTCAAGAAATGTGGAGATGTGGCACTGAGGGACATGGTCAGTGGGCATGGTGGGGATGGGCTGATGGTTGGACTTGGTGATCTTAGTGGTCTTTTCCAACCTTAATGACTATGATTCTGTGATACCGAGGAGCTTTCTGGAAGTTTCTGTACTGGATGGGACTGCAGTTCTAAATATTTTGGTGTTGGTTGTCTTTGCCTTCTTCCCAACACACTTCTTTCCAGACCACAAAGAATTTTCTGGCAATTAGTTGTAAGATCTTACATCATAAAATGATTTTTACTTCTTTTCTAATGTGCCTTTTTCAGAGTGGTGTTAGACAAGTTACTTTTTGGCATTCACCACAAGGTAGAACAGCGATGGTCAGATGTGCAGTATCACTTTAATGCCGTGCCAGGAATCTATAGCCACTCTCAGTCAATTAAGAACCATGTGACGTAACAAACTGGCAATCCCACGTGTCCATTTAATGGTTTTATTTATGAAGTTCTGAAATAACAGTGCTCATTGAGGGATGCTTACATTCTTGTACTTTTATTTGTAGATGTCGGGAGAACAGTCTGTTGATCATTCTTCTGAAGAGAGAAGTAATGAAGATCAAGATGATATAGTTGATGCAAGACCAGACAGAAGTAGCAGACTCTCACTTTTTGCAAAGTAAGTTACCACTTTTATTTCTGGTTTTCTTTTTCTTTTTGTCAGCTATGATACTGCTCTTCTAATGGGATTGCAGTGTTCAGTTTGCCATGCCCAGAGTGTCAAAGAGGGTCTGATAGGCACTGTATGTTGTATAAGGTCTAACATATTTAATCTGTACCCTAAAGCTGAACAGCCCTCACATTCATCTGATTTACAGAGACTTATAATATCTCCCATCAGCTTACTTGGTAGTCAAGAGACCACTAAGTTCATTTAGCATCAGTTGTAGCCCCTCGTCTTAAACATTGCCCTTTCGTGGACCTGGGAATTAAATATGCCATTAATTATCTATTTTACTGCATTCAGCTCAGCTAATCTCCCACATCGCTGGAATCCCCTGCTGACTATTTAAGTTAGTTTAAAGCCTGGATGTGCCATCTAGACTGTAGCACAAAGAAGCCTCACTGAGTCTAGAGATGTAACCCATTACAGAATAAATTAAAAGCCTTTCATTTTAGCCTACTAGTCTCACTGAAGCATAATTTTACTTTCATTAAATGTACAGGCAGCAAGAACTATGTGCTTCTTGTCTGTACTCCTGAAAACACTAGATAAATGTGACTGAAAATGCAAAAGATAAAAAATGAATGTGCAAAACTCACAAATGCTGTTGAATATCAGAAAATACTAATTCCTGCTGTGAACTTCTTGTATGTTATTACAGGTGTTTCTTACAAAGACTGTTGTATTTACAGAGGTTTTGATTTTTTTTGTTGTTGTTGCACATGTTCACATTCAAGTGAACAATATAATTCAGAGAAAGTACGTGTAGAATGTAATTTAATTTTTGTAGCTTATTTTTGAATGCAGTGCGTGTAGCAAATCTGACAGAAATGTGAGAGAAGTGAAGCTTCCTTACCTTAGGAGACTTTTGATGTGCTGTTAACAAATCACTGAAATTTTTGTCTCTCATTTCCTCATTCCTCAAATGCATTTTATGATGTGTACGTGTATTATTAATTTTCACAAACGCACATGATACAAAATAGACAACTTATCATTTGTTTCTAAATCTTGTCAAATATTTTTCAAAGGTTTCTTTTAAAATTTATAAAATGTGTGTTTTAAAATATGACATATCTTCTTTAGAAGAAGTGATATGCTAATATTGTTACTCAATTATGCAAGCCAAAGTTAATCATTCCTGAAGGAAAAGCAAGAATCAGCATTTCTGTCACTTTTTTTATAAGAAAATTTTCAAGTAATTTGGCTATTCATCAGTTTGAGACATTCGTCTTCTGGGAAATCCTTGAAGATACAATTTGAAACATCTTTCGCTAGAAGTAAAAAAGAACTCAGATGAATTAAATACAGAAAAAAGAATAAATATGAGAAGTACTTGAGAAGTTTCAATACAGATATTATAGGAAAAAAATTAAGCCTGAGAAATCTATCAGTGCTTCTTGTCAAAAGTGACGTTAGCCTGTTCTACAGAGAAGGTCTTAAAAATCCACGTGCACTGGTAAGGTCTTTGTATTATAGAAAATCTTTGGCCTATAGGAATATAGAAAAGGAATGTGAGAAGATAAAGGAAGATGGGTTCTGATCAAAAACAGTGGCTGTCATGGAGGAGAAAGTGAACAGAGAATGATTGTTCATTGAGCCTCTCAAAAAAATGTAAAGGGACATCCCATGAAAAGTTCATAGAGTAAGATTAAAACAATCAGTAAGATATGTTGTTCCCATAGTACAGAACGCAGTTGTAAACTTGAAGTCACAACATATGCATGTGTTGATACTTCAGATGAGTTCAGAAGAATCTAGGTGAATATGTGGAAGAAAAATCCAGTGGGAATATTGAGGTTAAAATCTTTGATCCGAGATGTCCCTAAATCAGATTTCTGTGAGAATATATTCTGGAGCAAATTTCTTTAGTTTATTCTCTTAAAACTCATTACTAGTCAGTACCAGATACGAGGCCCTGTTTGCTTTCAGCTGGAACCTGAATGGCTCCGTGGCTTGATTGCCAGGGCTCCATTTTGGCAACATAAACTTAATACTTGTGAAAAAAGTGTCTAGAAAGGTTTAGAAGGACTACAATTTTATTTGTTTTACTAACCCAATTTTTACCATCTGTGCAGTACTTTCAAGGAAAGTCAGCATTGCGTTTCATTTCTATAAAAAATATTAAAATGTATTTAAATATATGAGCTTGAAATCGATAAGCTCAGTAGGAAAACAGTAAACTTCTACTGTTAGATAAGCACATGAATTTTAATGAGAAAGAGAACAGAACAGTGAGAAACTAAAATCAGAGCCACACGGATAGACCAACTGCTTCCAGCACCTACACAGCTCCAGTTCCCTGCTCTGTCTCTGAATGGAATTTAGATAACGAGAGCAGTAAACAGAAATAGGTGAGAATCTTCAATACAGCACATTGCTCTAAGATGACCATGACCATGGTGTATCAAGAAGGCAGCAGAGCTCAGAACAAACCACAGGTTGGGCGGGCCCTTCTGTGTGCGACACAGTTTGGGGGAATTCTTTTCTGCATCTCGCCTTTTCTTGGAAAAAGTGCTAGAACTTAAATAGTGGTGGTGGTGGAAAAGTGTTTGGGATTGTTAGACGTTGTTGGTATTTGTAGCCACTAGATGGCAGAAGGGTTTTACTTTTGTTTACTGCTGAGCTGGCGGTAGGGGACGAACTTCAGGAGACTTGCAGTTGACCCAAAAAGTTGCGTTTCAGAAGGCAGGGACAGCAAGATGTCCTATGGCAAGCTTGAGCAAAACAGAATTTTAAAAGACATGGTAAAGTAAAAATTGAGTTGGGAATTTGAGACACGTTTTTAAATGCTGTGTGCAATAATTAGAAACGGATAGAACGTTTCTGTGCTGTGCGTACTCATGTTACCATTTTTGAGACCTTAAAAATAGTCTCGCTTCTCCAAAGGATGATTTAGTGTCTTTATTTGGAGCCTTCTACTGGAGAACACTGCTAGGAAGATTGAGAAATATAGTAGCCAAACCTATTTTAGCATCCAGGTAACGTAACTTAGCATGGAGTAGAATTCAGGTTCCATTGTATTAATTAGAGCTAGAATTTCTCTTACTCCTGATGTGTTTTGTTTTGTTTGTTTGTTTAAGGCTGCATCTGAAAATTCCCCAGGTTTGGTAGACTAGCACTCACACATTCAGTAATCAGGACTGAACTTCAGTGAAGAAGCATAATGCAGAAGAAGGCAGTTGTTAGTAGTACCTAGATACCAGTTTTATACTAATTTAATTACATAGAACCCTTAGTCCTTTGGTTACTTTTATCCACAGCAGCTCTGCTGTCTGTTTTACAGTCAGTATATCCCTTCTTATTTGGAAACAGAAGACACTGTTTAAATATATATTTAAGAATTACAGATACCAGTTACCACTGGAAAATGTGTGATTCTGTAACATCTTTAGCGTAAAAAACATGAAATGTATTGTAAGAGAATCTCCACGAGTCTGGTGGGGTACACTCATGTATACTCCCCAAGAGTACTTCAGCTGTTTAAGAGTGCAAAACAGTACAATATCTCTAAGTTATTTATTTCTACCAAACCAGGCCAGCATGAAGTTTGAGACTCTTTATTCTAATTTATTTGCAAGTTTGCTAGAAACATCGGTGCATATCTTACTTCTGTAGTTCAAGAGTTATGATGCCTACCGATTAAATATCCGAAGTTTGTAAACTAGTATGTAGATTTAAAAGATACATAGGGATGGTTTGGTGGGTTTTTTTCACTCATATGGTGTTCATTTAGACTACAGGGCACGAAAATGAGGAAGTACAATGTTATTTAAACTATTTTAACTTCATGACTCATATCTCAATATAGTCACATTTCTCAATATAAATAATAATTCTCCAAAGAACACTCATTTTTGAGATTCAGCCTCAGCTGAACTTCAGCTATGGAGCTCCAACAGGAGTGGAAAATTGCCTTTGTTTCTGTCTTGCACTTTTGCTGTTCTTCCATCTTTTCAGGAGGTATTTTCCACCCACTTTTGATTACCAGCTGCTCCTTTGTATTCAGTTTATAGGATGTTTTGCAGTTAGTACTTGATGAAGAACAGTTTCATATAGTGTACATATCTTTTCCATCTCATATCTGCATATCTTTTCCAGAGTTGGCCATTTTGTATTTTTGGGCCTTTTGGAAACATTGGATTTGATCTAATGAATTAATTGCTTTATTTAGAGAAAAAATACTGCTAACATTGCATGTTTATGAAGCAACTGTATTTCCTTCTACACCAGCTGTTCCTGCCTTGAAATTAATACGTTCAGATTCAGATGATGCTTTGAATGATACTTCATCTTTTCATCATAACTTTTTACACTTTTAAGTTTTAAAGTGCAGTTCTGTTACAGGTTTTTGAGCCATAGAATATTACAAACCTTTCAAAAACAAATACTGCTACAAGAAGTGTCTCTTTTATCCTTAAATTGTATATAATAAATAAGTCACTTTAGAAGTAACAGCCAAAGAATCACCTGAAGTTATGCCCTGGGCTGGAAATGAACTGAACTCTTGGTTCAGCCACAGGTTTCCTTTATATCTCTAAGCAAGTACACTGAGTGCATTATTTAATCCCATAAATGAGTGATGATCTTTACTTTTACTATCCTCACTCTGAAGTTTAGTGCAATTTCATTTTAATTTGTTTGGGGTTTGAGCGTTCTGCTTTTCCCAAGCTAAATACCAGCATATGTCCTCCAAAGTAATGAACATACAATTTCAGAAGTAATGGGTTCTGGCAACTCTAGTCTGCTAATGTTAATTCCTACAAATACAGTAAAAGAGATTTTAACATAGGTTGTACAACAGAGGTGTTCCTTTCTGTTACTCGTTCTTAAGCTGGAGGTTCACTTTTAGTTTTGTTATGGTCATTTTTGTTAGATCTAGATCTCAATTTCTAGAGGACACCACAGGTGTATCAAACAGTTAAAATGGTGCACAGTGCTTGTACTTTCCCTTGGAAACTTACTGAATGTACTATGTAGGAAATGCCCAATATCTTGAAATAGCACCTAAAGTATAAGAAGTCATTAATTCAGTTAGCATTTGCTTCCAGTCTCCTTGGAGACTTCCTCATGTGAAGCACAGCAAACACTGGATCGGTCTTGAACTGTATCTGTAGCAATCACAACAGTGAGTCAAGTAGCCTAATTCCTTTTTATTGTAGTAATTTATTTCCGTCATTACAATGAACTCTGTGCTGTCAGCGCTCAAAATTTGGAGGAAAGCTATAATATGTTTTAATATTTAACCTTTTAAAGGAACCACAACAAATTAAGCTGTATTTTTTAATAAACCAAAACTGTATAAGAGTAAATATGTGGGAAATAGTTCTATGAATTAGAATACAAAAGAAGTCTTGAAAACTCTCTATGTTGATTCACGCTGTTTTCTTAGAAGCGTTCACTGTGTAAATATTGTAGTGATGGCTGGATCCGGTTCTGAGAGGAGATGTATTAAAAAGTAAAGCTTGCTGTACCACCTCCATCTCAAGATCTGCTCTATTTTCCTACACTCTTATATAGGAGCAGTGGTAGAATCAGAGTGTGTTTTCTGCTTGTCAGCAAAGGTAGATCAGGCCTGCATGACCTCTGTTTGCAGGACGATGGCTGTGAGGGTTTGAATAGCCCCATAGAAAAGTCCAGTGTGACCCACTGCTGACACATGCGAATCTTTGGGCCTGAGCACAGGGCATCCTGTTTCATGCTCCAATGTAGCCCTGAGCATGGTGGGTTCCTAGCATTAGCAAAGAGGATTAGACTTGCTCTTGAGCACAAAGCTGAAGCTATTTTCAGATGCAGTGTGGAGTGCCATTTGATGATGAGCCAAGGTACTGTGGAAAGTTATTTACCTCCTTCCTTCTCTGCCACCTGTTTGGGAATCTCGTGAATGAGCACGCTAAAGGAGTTTAGTTGCTAATTATAATTCTTCTGGCATTTTGCAATTGGTAATCCTAGATAGAATGTTCTCCTAGATATATTATTTGGAAGTTTTGCTTTATTTTGAGTCATATTCCAAGCAGGCTGTATAGAAATATATATACCTATTAATTGTTTGTAGTACCCATGACAGATAAAAGAGGCTTTTTTTTTTTTACTGCATACTTGGGAGTTGCCTATGTACATTATTTAGGATATGATCATGCAAGATTTCAGTGGAAGGTGTATGTGCTCAGGTTTTCCAGAAATGAGCAGAAAGCCTTTCAGCAAGCAACATTATTTTGGGTAAAATTTTACCTTTTGTATGGTATTTGAATATTATATGGCATACCATATCATAGGAAGGCAGGAAGATAATTAGAAAACTGAGTTACAAACTGATGGTTGAGAATCTAGAATTCACTCAGTTTTGGTCAGCTGCAGGTGTTACACCACAGAATTGTCATGCAGGCTGTAAATTATCCACACAAAATTAGGTGCCCAAAGATAAGGATGCTTTTCAACTGTTGAGAAATGTGGGCGGCATTAGACATAATAAACTGCATTGAAACATTTTCATGAAGTGGAACTGGCTTAGCACCAGTTTCCTCCATCTTGATCATTTATATATAATGAATAAAATTGCAGCTGTGATTTTGATTTTGTTATGTTAAGGCTATCACTAATAAAAGTTAGAAGGATGGTGGGATATTTGGCACTAAGGGACATGGTTTGTTTTGGGACTCTGTAGGTCAGGTTGATGGTTGGACTTCATGACCTTGAAGGACTTTTCCAACCTAGGTGATTCTATGACTCCATGATATATTTAGATATGTATTAGAAATCCAAGAATATCTGTGATATACAAAGGATGCCAAAAGTTCTAGCCTGAAGTTTCTTCTTTCAAATAGCTCAAACCCTTTTCTTAACAGTTAGTTTCTAGTTGTCCTGAACTGGGTTTCTCTGTTTTCCAAGTTCCTAGGAAGATTTCCCCCTCTCCTAATTGGAGAAGAGCCTGAAACTAAAATGACACAAAAAAGCTACTAGGGTAGTTCAGGTTTTGAAAAATGTCTATGAAGGATTTAAAATGTATTTTATTTCATTTCTCTAAAGTTGAAAGATAATTTCCTTGTACTCTGTAAAAATATATGGAATATAATATTAGGAGCTGGGAGGCACTTTCTGTAAGCAAAGAATTTATAAGTAGATCCAACAGAGTGAAACACTGCAACGTTGCAACATTTTGTTTAGGCACATACGATCTTTGAAAAAAAGTTTTAAAATCTAAGAGATGTTCTGCAGGTTAACCAGAAGCTGCAGGTTTGTAGAAACTTCTGAATGAGGTTTTCTGGTTTGCTTTGCAAGAGATCTAACTAAAAGCGTGCTCACACACAGGTGAGTCAGCTACTGCAGTGAGCACACTGGTCACAGGTTGATTTTGCTCGCCTCTGCAACTGTTGCCCTTGTGAAGCTTTGTGGTAGGTGAGGCCCTGCTGTGGACGAAGCTAATAGATTTTCGATCGTGGTTTACAGGATGTGGAACACATACACAGTCTTTCCTATAGTTCAGAGGAGTAGCTGCAACCACATAAGCCATACTAGATTGGCTGTTAAGGTCCCAGGGGTCTTTGGGGCTATAATATACTTTGAGGATTGCCATACTCTGTGAACTGCAACCATGTGTATTTTGCAGTTGACATGAAATTGTTAATACCTACATGAAATTATTTACTCTATTCAGGGAAGCTAATGTTCAGTAACCAAAGATAAGAGATTTGCTTCTGGACTGAAATCCTCTGTAGACCTCCACAGTGCACAGTAAGAATGCATTTGTTCCAAGCAGTGTTTTCCACCAGGGACATGCCACTACTCTGGCCCTAAAGACTGCGCAAATATGTGGTTGCTAAGTATACAGTCATAGAGTCATAGAATGGTTTGAGTTGGAAAGGACCTTTAAGATCATCTAGCTCCAGCCCCCCTGCCATAGGCAGGGACACCTCACAGCCCCATCCAGCCTGGCCTTGGATGCTTCCAGGGAGGAGGCATCCACAACCTCACTGAGCAACCTGTTCCAGTGTCTCAGCACCCTCACAGTAAAGAGTTTCTTCCTAATATCTAGTCTAAACCTACCATCTTCCAGTTTAAAACCATTTCCCCATGTCCTGTCACTATAGTTAGCTATAGTTAGCATACATCTTAACAAATGTTGTTTGTGTTCTGCTGTTGGGGGTGATATAACATGCTACAGGAAACTTAGAAAAATGCCAGGGTTTCAATTTTAAAAAATTGAAACATTTTGTGAATTTTCTGCAAAATCTGAAACAGTACTGCTACGGATTTTGTAGTAGGAACCAAAGTAGATTTTTTATATGACTGGAGGTATGAACCCAGCCTTGCCTTGGGCAAACAACTTGTTAATGAAAGCCTGGGTTTTTCCCAGCCCTATTAAGAATCTCACTAAGTCCGAGGAAATAATTCCATGGTTGACTTAACGCCTTTCTTCCAAGGAAAGAAACGTTGCTACAACAATATTTTCCTTTCAAAATGAATCCTAAGATTTGTGTGTTTCCAGTTAGAAGGAGGACATGGGGCATGTTTTTTTCTAAGAAACAAGAGATACTCTCTCTGTTAATTCCTCATATGAGATTCATTCAAAAAAACATCTTTTCCTCTGGTGATTTTAAATTATCTTTGTTCAGGCAGCCGACAGTCTTGCTCAAAAGACATCCTCAAGAAGTCATTAACTAATTATCAGTTTAAAATGAAGATGGAAGCTAAATATTTACTATGGCTTTGATCTTGAGATTGTTTACAAGCAGGCTTTTGTTTACTGTCTGACTAGTCCTATTGCTTTTAACTTGGGTAAGCATGCTGGCCATTTCCTGTCATTCTGCCACTTCCTAAAAATGACTTCTGTGGCTTAGGAACTTTGGCAGAGTGTATGTGAAGAAGAAAGCACTGACCAGACTTCACGTGTGTCACAGGCAGATTGAAAATGGAATGGATTTCTCTCAAAAGCCAATGTCACCGACAGTGGCTCCTATTAGTATTTAAAGTAGCTTTCACTTTGTATTCCAGCATGTAGCCTTGTTGGCATGTGACCCAGAATCACACAGTCAGGCACAGCGCAATACAGTTTTAGTATTTGGACTAGCATTTATGGTTAATGCTTAGTCCTTATCCCATATAATTTTTGCTTTTTGGTTATTAACAGTAAAAGATAATCATTTTATAAAAGATGCTTCAAATAGTGGCACATTAATCTTGTCCAGAAATGCTGCAGTTCTGCCAACTTGATGCAATATTAATGGAAAAAGTCAACAGGATAATCTATTATTTGCATGCAGCTCTAAATCTGCTTGACATTTTACCAAAACAAATCTGACAAAGAACAAAGAGTCTGCCTTAAAGAACTTAAGATCTAAAAAGCCCTAGTCAGGTTTAACAAGTGTCTTGTGCTTGTTATTACCAATAGATTTCAAGAGAAAAATTCAAAGAGGGGAGTGTGTACAGTAATTAGAGGTGTACTAAATATGGTGAAATTAGACTGGATGGAAGTATTAAAGCTGTGTAAAAGTATTAAAGCTAAAATTTTGGAGAGAAGGTTGTATAGGAGCCAGACATATCCATGCATGTTCATGAGAAAGCAACACACATGAATAGACCACTGATTATTGAGAGTAGAGTAAAAACACAGAATTAAATATTGAACTTTGATTTGTCTAATTTATGAATTCTGTTTCTTGGTCACTTCTTCAGAAGGTAAAAATGATGAGAGGGGCATCTAAGTGGTTAGCAGTAGAATAAAGAGCACTGCAATTTTATGATATCTTGTGTCCCACTACATGAAGTGCATGAAAGTTCTGGTGGTTGTTAATGAGTTACCTGAGAAAACTGGTACTGTGGACTTTCTCAGTCTACCAATGCCATAATCTTCTTGCCTGGACTCAGTAGAAAGGCTGATAACCGGATAAAAACAAGAATCAAGCTCTTCTCCAATGCCAAAAGGTCTGGGGACTCCAGAAGCAAGCCTGAGATGATGTGTTCTGTAGAAGACAGCATGTTTTATAAGACAAACAAATTTTCTTTTTTATAGAAACCTGCTAATAAGGTACTCAAAAATGATACACAACTGCCCATCATCCTAAAGAAACATGCCAGACTGAAAAAAAAAAGATACCAAAATATTCTGAGATATTTCTAATCAAGTACCACTTAAATCTACTGAACGTCGTAGATCAAGCCAGAGTTCTTTCTTTTTTGTGTGTGTACTTTGGATAGAAATTAATCAGTGTAACCTTTCTATTCTCCTGCGAAGGCCAACTTCCTTGATTTGAATAGTATCGTAAGTGTAGATTTTTTAATCTACTTACATCTTTTAGTATAGCAACAGAAGTCCCTAACTTTCTGGGGAGTGAAAGGGAATATAGCTGTTTTCAAAGCCTCTGTAATACCATTTTCAGAATTCATTTTTAATTAACACAACAATTTCCTCTTAGAAAAGAAGAAACTGCTAAGAAAAAAAAACAAAAACACTACAGACAAACAGGGACATCCTCCTGTCCTGTGAGAAGGAAGTGATTATCTTCAAATTTGTTTTATTCTTCTAATCCTCTGTCTTTGTGCTTATTTAAGTGACTGCTCTTTTATGAAGAGACTTGTTTTTTCCCTGGGTGTTGCTAGGTGTCACTGAATTTCTTACTTTTAAGGCAGAGAAGCATTTCCAGAAAAAAAAAAATTGTTGTCTGTCTTTTCCTATCAGTCTCTTTTTAAATTACTATTAATTTTCACATTGAGTAAATGGATTGCTGTAATAGCTTCTACCCTAGGGATTGCCTTTTTTTTTAATGTTTTCTTTTAATCCACTCCTCTCTTCTTGAGACTTTTCCCTGTGTCATGCTGCTACTGTCCCAAGGGGAGTCCATATATTATAGCAGACAGGCATTTTTAAAGATATTTTACATTTACTGATTTTTGCACCTTGCACAAAGATTGACATTACCAAATTTCACAGCTGACATTAATTATGGAATGGAGTGGAAGCTGAAGACCTCCATGGAAATATTGTGCTACCCTTGAAGTTAATCAGAAGTTAAGAGACAATGAGAGACTGGAAGCTCTTGTCCAGTTAAAGGATTCTTAGTACATTGCTATCTCATAGTTCTCCATGGTAGCAAAGATAGTGCAGAGTGATGTTAGAAGAAAGGAAGCCGAAGTAGAGGAAGCTGGGGCTGCTCAGAGACACTGTTTTCAATAAAATTGTAAAGATTTCATTTTCTTGAAAATAATCATTAATTATGCTTAATAGTTAACAAGCTGTTTTTATCCTTAAGTTCCAATACCTTTACATATTGGAATCATGATTTACCCAAAGCATAACAGAAAAGAAAGTTTGTTGTGATATCTATCAGTTCTTTAGATAGTCAAGATCAGAGTTCCTACTGGTGCAAACAAATGTATCTCCACTGACACTGACAGGATTTTAGCCACCCATAATGATCAGAAATTTGGCCTTTGCTATTTAAATTTTAGTAACACAATGATAAACGGTATGGAAAACTTTCATTTTGTATTTGAAATGTGAGGAGTTGATAATAATGTTTTTCCCAGTGTTGACACTGATTGAGTGTAGACTTGATGAAGTCCCATTCCCAGACATGCCACTGTCAGGCCTAAGCCCTAGATTTGGAAACACCATAAGAATAAGTAGAAAAACGTGCAAGTTATTTGAGGGTGCCAGAGTGGAGTTTTGATTTTTCTGAACTCTTGACTGAAGGGAGAGAGCATGAAATATGTGAGAGCACTGAGAGAAGAATAATTCTGTCTAAGGGAAAGATCAGAGTGACCACTAGTGGAATGAGGAATTAAGGCACAGCTGTAGTTAAAAACTAAAAGAAGAGGAAACAGTTGTAAAATTCAGGTTTCTATTTAGTCTGGGCAAGTTTGAATCAGGAAAATTAAAGACACTGGATATCGGAGAAGCAGAAAGAAATAAAACTGAGAGCAGATAGTTGACAACAGTTTATAAAAACACATAATTAACCCATGGAAATGCTTTCAGAAAATACTGTGATTAGAAAGCTTAGAGAACAACAGTGGTAAACATCTATATTAATGTGTCCAGTTCAAAGCTTAGAAAATAAATTTTTCTCTAGAATGCTTTATGCTTTCAGTCATGAGACAGCCTGCCACTGACAAGGAATTTCCTTTTAGGACTGATTAGTACATATTTATTACGTTATTAGTCATTATTACAAGGTATGGTTTAAGTTGTTTAAACTGAAGAGTGGAACCTTAAACTATCAGCTTAGGCCACTCAGGCAATTCCCAAATTGCCCCATTTTGGCACAGCAAACAGAATCTTAAAAAAAAAAAAAAAAAAAATTCTCCCTGGATAGCAGTCTGGGATAAGTGCACAGCACAACCTTTGCTTTCTTATTCATTCAATTTGGACAGATACCAAAAGATTTCTGGAACTGTTTTGTTGTCTGCCAGTAAAGGAACGATAGGCGTAACCCTACAAGGTACGTTGCGGTTGCTTATTATCTGATTATCCTGTTAAGCTTGGAAGGAATCATTAGAACAAAACCATAGTATCCTTTGTAAAAGAATGGGGAAATTAAACGATGGATTCATGCAGACTGTTATGCTGGCAAGGATTGTCTGTGACCTTTGACACTGAGCAATGTAGAGCTTCTGGCATGTTTTTGGGAATACCAGCAGTAGCTATATCTCTTAAAGTCCTGAGAATTTCTGCATGAGTGAGTGCAAACTATTGAACTCGGAAGTTAAATGGTTTCAGAGGAGAAGTTGTGTGGCTGCTTTACTGTGCCACTTAACCCCAGCTGCTATTTTCAGTGAAGTTCTTTGTTGGGTAATGTGACCGCATGACTTCTTGTCTCAAATTAGATCATTTCCAGCATTTTAGAGTGGACAGTGTAAATATGATATTGCACCACGTAGGTAGATTTATCCCAAGTGTCCAAACTGTTCATGGATTGAACATCAATAGAAATTCTTGTAGAATACCCTTGAAAATATCTTAGTATGTGCAACAGCCACTGCTAGTCATACAGCATATTCAGAAAGTCAGTGAAGCCAGATAAATTTGTACAAACTTGAATCCAGCGTGGACTGGGGAAATTAGTCTCTTCATTGACCTGAGTGCTTATTTCTTATTTTGAATTTTCTTTTACTCTTTCCTTTTTTCCAAAGAGTTGTCTTGTGATGTTGGACTAGGGGGAATTTTAGGCTAAAATAAAAATCCACGATCTCTTTGAAACTCAAAGGTAATATTAACATCATGCAGCTGTGGATAATTCTTTAAAAAGGTTAAAATCTTTTCTTGAGGCAAAGCATATTTAATTATTGCTCTCAGAGCCCTCAAGAAGCAGTAGGTAGGGAGAATACCAATATCTGTGGTTTGCCAGAAAAAAAACACACTGTATTTTCAGAGTATCAAATACAGTCCTCAAGTAGGTTCAATTCAAATCTTGTTTCATAGCCTCTAACAGAAGACTAAGAGGGGAGATGACATTAGAATGATGGGTAAAAAAGAGTACAGAGAAAGCCTGCCAGATGCAACTATTTAATTTGGTCCTTTATAACAGAGCATGAGGACACTCTAAGATAAGAAGCTTTAAAATTGAATTGCTGTGGCATTTGAATGTGATGAATCATCTAGAGGTGCTTTTTTATGGTTTCCAGTTAGTCCTGCCCTTTAGTAATAAAAAAGTGGACACTTGGAGACTCCAACAATTGCTAGAGACAACAATTGTTAAATCAGGAAGATAAGAAAGTACATTTCCTAAACAACATTTAATCAATTCACAGCAATCTCATCTCCGAAGGCTATTAGTGAAGCAAATAGCTTGGTAATTTTCTAGAAAGATGTCGTAGTGAGAACAGTGAAAGTACTTAATTGACATTATGGGACAAATCTCATTTTGTTAAAAATAAATGGTATAGTACAGTTAGTTGTGCTGAGAAAATAGGTTATGTTTTCCTCTCAGACTTCAGCAATAAGTACTACTGGAAGCAAGATGATAATATCTTCTTCTGCCCTTTCACGAGTATTATTTCTAAGTGGGCCTGCTCCAAAGCTTGCTTATATTTCTGAGGTTTCATCAGACCCTTTGAAGGCTTTCACTGCCTTCAGTTCTGCTTGTGGAGATCATCTCAACATCAGAAGTCACTTGGCTGGACAAAAAAGTCCTCCTCTAGAAGCAAGCACTGCTGAGTTCCTCATGCTTGTACTTCAGGTGTGCATGCTGGTTGTCATAGATTCATTCTATAATATTTAATTTGGTGTAAATTGGTGGGTAGAGTCTGTGCTGTCTCTCAGCATCTTTTTCTAATTCAGTCTAAGACTCCATCACATAGCAGAAAGATCAGTGCACAGTTACATTAGTGGAGAACATTTATATGATTTTGTTTGGTTGATTGTTTATAATAAGGTTGAGATACTGATGAGATCACACTGAAGTGTACTTAGTTTTTAGCATAGCTTCAAACTATTGATTGACAGACCACGCTAACAAATGAGCTGTTCATATCTATAACCTTTATCAGTAGAAAATACCTACTGCTTGTAATCATTTTCAGAGAATTTAGGGATGATTCCATAAACAAATCCCATCATGCCACATGATAAATTGTGTATCTTCTTGTCATGCTTGGAATAGCTATTAAGGAAGATCTGTTTGGGTTTACATGAATCACTTAAAGTAAAATTAAAATAGTACTTACATCCAGAACCAGAGTTTGCAAAAGACTGCTGCCAGCCTGATATTTGCTCAAGGTCTGCATGTATTGCAGTTGACTGCAGTTCACTCAAGGGTGATTTTACCATCATCAGTATCCAAATACAGCATGGAAATCATGAGACTTAAGCAATGAGTTAGTATCTCTACATCTCTCCATGAAATATGAAGGAAGAGAAATAGAAATAAAAACATCAGGTAGTGCTGCCCCAATGGCATGAGTTAAGATAAATAAGCACATTGCATGTGACTGGTCATTAACAATATTTTCATTTGATTCGCACAGGAAAAAGAAGAATGGAGAAGAAGAACAGCCGAAGTCCTCTCTCAGTAACCAGTACCGAATTGTTACACCCACATTCCAGTATAATATGAACTACAAGAAAGTGGGCAAATGTATAATTATAAACAACAAAAATTTTGAAGACAAAACAGGTAATGTTCTTTGTCCTGCTTGAGAAGGGAGGTTGGAGCATAACCTCCAGAGGTCCTTTCCAACCTAAACCATTCTTTAATTCTGTGATTCTGTCGACACTTACTACAGATTTTAGAATTTTTATACTGTCATTAATCAATAAACCTGTTCTATTTAGGACATGGAATTTTAATGACTATACTCATTTTATTTGATAAGTAGTTGTTCATACTGCTCGTTCCCATTCTTTAATACTTATATTAGAGTAGCTCTTTGCAGCTCCTTTGCAGTAGGTGGTTCAAAATGCACATCACCTTGTTCTGCCAACTTCCAACTAAAGTTTTGTCCTAGAATTTAAGGCTGTCTTGTTAAAACTTGAACTTTGGTATCTGCAGCCCATGTTATAACTTCTCTGTCTCTGAGCTGCACCTAATAGCTATAGCTGTGCTACAAAAATAATAGCTATAGCTGTGCTCTGTTCACAATCCGGTGTCAGCTGCACTTAACTTTCCAGATTCTGTACAGTTTTGAAGCAGACAGATATCTGTGATACAGCCAACTTTGTAGGCTTTTTTTTCCCTCTACAAGCTGGGCATACTAATTAAATGAAATGCTTATTCCAAAGAATTTACGTCAATTACTTTTGTGTGGGTATCATGGGGAATCTTTTTTAACAATTATTCCTTGAAGAGCTTCGTGCATATGTTACTCTGCATAACCAAAAGGAGATAGAATTCTCCACAGAGGTCCCATGTTGCAAGATGCTGGAGATAAACCAGCATTTTTCAGGATAAAATACATGTTCACATTGGACCTTGCATTATTTTGCATTAAAATGAAAACTCAGTTTGTTCTGAATGCCAAGGATGTTGTTAGAGGATTGTTTTAAATTCATGTCATCATGACATTGTAAATTAATTAAGAACCTAAAAGTTGCCTTTGAACATATAAATTATTTTAAATTGTGTAACATGCAATCAACTGTATTATTTCTTTTCTGGTAGGAATGGGTACACGCAATGGCACTGATAAAGATGCTGGAGATCTCTCTAAGAGTTTCAGAAGCTTAGGTTTTGATGTTCACACATACAATGACCGAAGCTGTGATGATATGAAAAAACTACTGCAACAAGGTAAAAATTTAGAGCCGGAGAATAATTTATCGTGGAAAGGACCTCTGGAGGTCACCTAAGTAATGCTCTGCACAGAGTAGGTCAGATTAGAACAGAGTGCTTAGGCCTCATGAAATGCAATTTTCCCTAGAGAAAGATTCAGTTTCTAAACAGATAGCCTTAACTCCCCTCCTCTTCCTGTCAATTCAGAAGTGCATAGTTTTTTTGTCATAGTATATGAACATTGCATGTAGTTAAGAGTTCAGCCTGTTGAATCCAGCGGGCTGAAATCTATGTTCATTTATTCAAAGTATTCATCACATTATTAAAAAGTGGGTTGTGTCATCTTTATCCACTCCTTTTTATGACTTCCAGTAGAGGCCTACTGCATGTTTAGTCTCAGAAAGATGTGTTTGATAAATATAATTTTCCATTTAAAATGTTGCCTCCTTTTGACTAAAAAGTGTTTGATTTGTAGCTGCTGAAGAGAATCATTGCGATGCTGCTTGTTTTGCCTGTATCCTTCTAAGCCATGGGGAAGAAGGCCTCATATATGGCACTGATGGACCCATGGCTATCAAACATCTGACTGCACTCTTCAGAGGAGACAAATGTAAAAGCCTTATAGGCAAACCCAAATTGTTTTTCATTCAGGTAAATATTATATCCTTCTTCTGCAGTGGGGAAAACGTATGATGTCACTTGTCTGGTCATGAAAGGCTCTGAAAATTACGAATTTTGCTAGAGGTTTTGAGGAAAAAAACAGGAGAGAAGTTGATTATGGCTGACTTATCTTGTTTGTTTTTATAAGGTGATTTACATGCAAGATTCTTAGATGTAAAGAACATACTGTAATATTCCTCATCCACATTTTTTGTACATGTACATTTTTTGTTTCTTTTTGTGATGGGCAATACATGAACTTCAGAGCATTTTGATAATCTCCATCTTGTGCTGACAGAGCTGAGGACAGTATGTGATTACCAATCGAAATAATTCCGTCCAAGTCTCTTTGGATAAAGGCTGTGTCTCCAAATTACTGCATTCTGCTAAATTCTCCATTCACCCTGAGTAGCCTTACTTTCTACTTTCTTGCTTCTTATACATACAAAGAACTGCTAAAAACTGCATCCGTTTAAAAATGTTAAAAAAAAAAACTTTATAAAATACCTCATTTCTCCTTACTGGTCAAGTTCTCTTCATCTTCACTGCTGTTTCAGGCATGCCGAGGCTCTGAGTTTGATGAAGGTATACAAACTGACTCTGGACCTGCAAATGACACTCTGGAAACAGATGCCAATCCTAGATACAAAATCCCAGTAGAAGCAGATTTTCTGTTTGCATATTCCACAGTGCCAGGTAATAAAAAAAAGGGAATAGTAGAGGCAAGAAACCTAAAAATTTATCATTTACATTAACTTGCACTATTTGTAAATTAGATGTGCATTTTTACATTTAAATTACACTTTCTAGGTATATGTAAATAAATAAAAAAGAAGGCTATGTTCTATTAATTTTTTTAAAATTTATTTTCTGTTATCTCCAACAACCTTAACATTTTTATTTTGGGAAGTGCAAATAGAAGCACTATATTGACTTTTATTAACATTCAGAATTTTAATTTACTGTGGTTAACAACCTTCTTTTCTAGTGAGAAGTTAGATTATAAAGGAAATATTCCTACTGTTTCACTATGCAGCTAGAAGTATAGCATGCACCTAGCAGTAAAAGTGAGTTTGTATGAGATATATAATAAGGAGTATGAATCTGAGTGTGAAGCTGTAATCATTAGGAATAGAAATAAGTTACCTTAAATATGTTTTGAAGGTTGCTCAATAAAAAAGTATGATCTGAACTCCTTCATTACAGCATAGAAAAAGTTTGTAGGTGGAGAATTAATCTCTTTGTCTTGCATTACTAATATAGCTGGAAAAAAAAACAGAAAGTCCAATCTTCAGTTGCCAATCAACATTTTTCATCTATAATAGTTACTCTGATAAAACGTTATTTTTACAGAACTGGTTGTGTCTCTGCCCTTATGCATCACAGCTGCGGTAGTACTACCACTAGCATCCTAGACTGACCCTCATTGATGAGCTAGTGTATACTGATGGACAAAATGCTAAGACAGTGTATGTTTGGACAGTGTGTTCTATCCACTACTTTTCTATTGAGCTGAAATAGGAGAAAGCCCAAATCTGGCAGATGACAAGGCACAGACGTTACAGATGGCAGAGGAAGGTGATACCCGCCCTTGACAGGCTAGTTTAGTAACTGTGTTGAATTTGAATGCAGGAAGAGGATGGGCGATCTATAGCATGAACCTTTGCAAAAATACGCTCTATGAAAAAATAGAGAATGGTACCTTAATATTCTGAGGGTTGGAGAGGTAGTACACATTATTTTCCACATCAGTGAAGCAGGATTTGTGACATGAGTAATAAGAATTGAACTTTTTGTGTGCAGTTACTGCTTCTCGAGAATCTTTCACATGAACTGGTACATTTATCTCTGATGTTCCATTTTTCAGCACAAAGTCATAAGAAAAAAGAGGGAAAAAATGTTCTTTTTTTATTTCTTTCCTGTAAGGTTATTATTCCTGGAGGAATCCTGGAAGAGGCTCTTGGTTTGTGCAGTCTCTGTGCTCTGTGCTAAATGAACATGGAAAACAACTTGAGATCATGCAGATCCTCACACGGGTCAACTATGTGGTTGCCACGAATTTTGAATCACAGTCTGATGATCCACGCTTCAGTGAGAAGAAGCAGATTCCTTGCGTAGTCTCTATGCTCACTAAGGAACTTTACTTCTGAAAGCATATTTTAATACAGCCAGTAATGTGGGATCAGGATAAATTTTTGGGTGAAGATTAGATTACAAATTGCAGTAGCACAATTTTTAATAACAGGAATGTAATGACACTAGATTTACATACTGTATAAGCTGGGGTATCTTTTGAATGGACAATATGCAATATTTTAAAGAAGACCTAAATGCTGTGGATCAATCCTATAGCTAATTTCTAGTTTGCATTAGAATCATAGGCTCTATGATTCTAATACAAATTATTTGGATTTCTCTTAGTGTAGCTGTCTTGATTTATGGGTGTTGAAGATGTTCTGAGAGTCAGTTACCTGACCCATAAAGGTTTACTCCAAAAAACAGACTGTAAAATCTGTAAAAAACATATCAATGAAACTCTATCTTTTCTTCCACTACAATCTCATGGAATTGTAACTTCCTTGGAAATTTCCAAGACCATCATACAATGGATATGTCCACAGATGAAACTGACTTTATAGCTATTTAAAAGGGTGCTTCTTAGTCTAATAAATTTATTTCCATTTTAGAACATTCTTAATGAAGAGTAATGGTTGCACTGTGCTTAATCTGGAAGTCAATTTAGTGATCATTCTAGCATAAGGTGAATTTTATTTGCAGATGATTCAGCTGAATGGCATGGAAATGTATCAAATAGAATTATTTTCATTTTGGTTTTTCTAAAAGTGGGCAAACTAATTGGATGATACCTTAATAATATACCATTATGAAGATTTTTGCCTTGCAAATGACAATTATCTGAGAGAACAGCCTGTCACAGTAGTATTAAAGTTTCTCTGCTTGCAGATTTGAGAACCTCTGCATGTTGATTCATAAGTTTTGAACCCACAAAAAGTTAATGTCTAGACTTTGTTATAAAACATTAACATTTAATGTTGAAACAATAGAATTATGTATTCCAGTAACAAATGCACGTTTAGATTTAATTTCTACCTGTAAGGAATTTTGCCAAGACTGGAAATTCTTACTTGAATCAGAAACCAGAAGTGCCTTTTTAGTTAACATATTGTCATGATTTTGTATTTTGGAGTTATGTCAATGATGCTTATATTTCTACTTTTTATATTCTTTTAAAATATGATAGCGAGCTCAAAAAAGTAATTTTAATGATTTGATTAGACTGATAAATGATAGGTTATCTGCCCCTTTCCTAGCTAATGTACTCTATAGATCTTTTTTTAAACTAAGAAAACGGGTGTATGCCAAATTACCTCTTAATTAAGTATATTTTCTTACAGGAACTGTAGCATAGCGAGGCATATTTTTTTCATAAGTCAAATTTACAATTGATAGAATTAAATAAATTATTGTTTTGTGGAAGTCTTGAGCATGGTATCAATAAAGACCTGTTTTTTTAATTTCCTATGAACATTTGCCTGTTCGTCATTTAATCTGGTGGAGTGAAAACCAACCAAAATACATCCCAAAACTATTCTCAGCCATGAATGAAGTTGGTCTTCTGCATCTTTAACAAGACAGGGTTTCCCGTGTCAGTTGGAAAGTAGTTTGGAAGAGTAAGGTGGCATTTGATCGCTTGGGTTAAGTAGGCTGGATCCTTTCATAGAGTAAACTAGAATCATTGAAAAGATTTTAATGGAAATCTCCTAATTTGCCAGCCCTTAATCTTGCCCAGTGCATGAAGTGTTTGTATACATTACACTGTACAGTGGTCTAGCAGTTCATATGGAAATGTTCTTCTTATTACTTCTTGCTAACAGCTCTATCTTAAACTGTTTTCTGGCACTGGAGAAATGCCAGAAACGTTTTACCATGAGAAATGTATTCATTCAACATTTTCGGTATTCAGTTCATACACTTCCCTGCAGTTCATTTGTAGATTTTTACTAAGCTAATTCTGCCAACAAAGTTACCCTGCCACATTGTAAGAGAGCAAGAAGGGGTTCAGAAACAGAGCACTTGAGGTTTATGAAATAATGCCAAGAAATGCCAACAAGTATAACAGTTAAGGAGTGTGCTTCTTCTTGCACAGTTCTTTATTCATAACAGTTGTTTGAGAACAATCTTGAATTATTTAAAAAACTATTGCAAATCTATCTTTGCTTAGAAGCACTGCAAAAATGTAGACATTACCACCTTCTGTAAAGTGAAGCAAAAGGCCATCAGTGTCATTCAAAATTGCTTGTAATTAAGATGGATCAACAAATACCCTTGTCCTGTTGCCAGGGTTCGTGTGCCTCTCACCACTCTGTAGTTGCCTCACAAATAGTCCCTGGTTCAGCTTGTGGCTGGTGAGGTTCCCTGTGAATGGTGAGGAGGAACAAAAGCAATTAGCATTGGTTAGTTTACTCTAGCAGTTCAAAAAGCTTCTTACCCCCATTTGGTGTGATGTCTTGAATTACAAAAAGAGTGGACAGAGCGGGTCTTCACCAGATCTTGTTGTACATTTACTCTAATGGACACTAAACACAGCTTGGGAATTTCCAACTAACAGGTGAAGCAGTAGCTGTCTCTCTAAGAAGAAAGGCAAAACAGTAATGTTATCCGAAGTTCTTCACCTCTCTAATGTGTCAAGCAAATAAGTACTATCAGCTTATAAGAGATCTCTCCTGGTAGACCAAAGGTTTCCTGGAAAAAATATGATAATATAGAACAAAGGAGCACAGCAATTCTATATGCTGATTTACAGAGAAGGGAAGAAATAAAGGCTGAATCTTAAGCAACCTTCAGGCTTGTCCAGTATATGAAGTATACAAAGATCAGGCATAAAATATGTGAAGACACTGCCAGAGAGGAAAGCAACTTGGAAAGATAACTTTGAGCAGTACTGAAAGAGAGAAAAACATAATTCCCTTGTGTAGGGGCCTGTGTCTCTGCTAGATGAAGCATTACTTTAGATCATGTCCAAGAAGCATTAATATTATTTAGCCTGCAGGAACACGTTCAGCCTAAGGAAACCTGACTCTGTGTCTTGAGCAATGCCAGATAACTGAATTGTGACTTATAAGCTGCAGGGCATTTTAGTTTCTTTCCCATTCAAATTTAAAACGCATTTCTGTCTAAAAGTATTCCTGTTAGTAGCAGGAATAGCTGAACAGTTGAAAATCATTGCCATTAATGATATGCTGGATGTCTCTGGAGAGAACACAGAAAGTCAGCTATAACCAGGACAGACATTGACCCTGCAATGAAAGTACAGTTATGACATAGATAGGGTAAGAAAGCCTGTTCCACCTTGTGGTTTCTTTAGTTAGTAATCTAAACTTGGTAACATTTTATGGCACTATATGATCTTTTTATGGTTCTTAATGTTACTCTGTCTCCCGATCACGAGTGGATATGATCTCTCAGGCACAGCTTGAGGGGAAAAAAAAAGGACTATTTAGAAACCAGTTTTTTTTTTAAAAAAAAAAGCATCTCCAGGCTTTTTTCTGCCTGGGAGACATTCATGGCTGCCTCAAACAAGGGCATTTTTTAATTGTAAGAGAATATTAATCTGGGCTTCCCCTTTCAGAACAGTCTTTAATTTGCTTCTCCAAGCAGAAACTGGAATTTCCTCGTGGGTCATATTTCAGGGTGTTTGTGTTTATACACCAGCTATAAGTCAGCAGTCACAGTGCAGGGTGAGGACACACCGTCTTTTGCCCCAGAAAACAATACAGGAAATCTGGAAATGTTTAATGGTGTATTTCTCTAAGACCTTCTGCGCTATAAAGACTTTTGCCTGTAAGTATTAACACAGTTTGTTATCCTTACCTTGGTATTATATTTTGAAGGTTCTTCTTACTCATTTGCAGCACTTTATTTGCATTTTGACTGAAGTGCCTTGCTGCATTTCCAAAAGGTTGAAATCAATCAAATCTCTGAATGCCAGGGATACAAAAATCTGATGGGGTATAATCATGGAATTGGCATTGTTTGTTCTGAATTAAACAATGTGTTTAAAAGGTTGCTTACATTGACATGAAAAAATGATTAAATGCAACACTGAAAAGTTTTTTTCCAAAATGCAGAGAGACAGCAATGATGAAAAGCTTGCTGTAATCTCATGGTTTCTCATATTTCCACCCGGAAATTTTGACTTTTACTGAAACCTAGATGAGACTTTTATCCTGTTACAAGCTCTTGGAAGGCTGCTTTGAGAGATGTATCACTTGCAATCATAGAGACTTTGTCAGTCATGCTGGGAGGAATATTACTTTGCCTTTCACTGCAACCCCAGATGTGTCCCCCTACTACTGACATTAAGTATTTGACTTTTTGTGCAGCTGTTTTCAGTTTTGGAAATGACTTTTTTGTCCTTTTTTTTTGGGGGGGGGGGAGGGACAGGGGGGAAGCAATAGCCGAAAAGCCTAGGCAGTAAATTTTGTAATAGCCCGTCTCAGCTTTTGTATAACCAAAGAGTTGCACAAAGAGTTGTCTAAAAGAGGCAAAATTGTACCGATTTCACTAAGAAAATCATAAGCAGAAATGCTCTAAGGAGCTCTCCAGCAATGGTCGTTCTCATTTACAGCAGGGTATTGCCTGGAAGCTCACAGTTTGAGTCATGTCAAAGTAACTAAAGCCACCTTTTACTTTCTAAAAGATGCACACTGCTGTGTTCTTGCACTTCCAGTGTCAGAAACAAGTGCAATGCAATGCTCCTAGGGTACAGCTGGGGTGGCTGCTGCAAAGGAAGGGGCGAAATGCAGTTCTCTTGGTGGGTTTCTTCACATCCTGAGCAAATCATCCCTCTGAATTATGTAAGTTTATAAATTTTGTAATGCATCTTTTTATATTTACGATTTAAGAATAAAATATAACGCTATAGCATATAATATGTAGTTTATAGTATTATTTTATTATAGATAGTAATATATTTAAATGAATAATAACTATAATTGTATCTGTAAGTTTCTTAGGGAATTTTTCTTTTTAATTGCATATAGTTTAACCATCACTATGAAAACAAACATTTCTGAGATATTTGTTATTTTCTCAGGCAACTGTGCGTGCAGTGAAATGTTGCTCAGCAAGAAAGAGTGAAAGGAATTAGCTTCAAGGTTTTTTTCTTTCCCATCTCAGTAAAAAAATAATCAGGATGGCTTCAAGAAATAGAAAAAATTCTGAAGGTACAAAATTTCATTTACTAAGATCTGTTAGTGGTAAGATTGAATCGGGTTGCAAAACATTCTTTTCAATATTTGGTACTATTCTCTTTTGCCTCCAGCTGCCAAGGATTTTGTTTTAAATACTGAAAACAGTGTCTTGTGATAATTCTACTCCTCCACTCCCTCCCTTAAAGAATCTGTCCTAAATGCAGCATTTCCCATTACAACAGAATCTTTCTTGTACCTGACACACAGATTGGACTGACATTTCTAAAAACATTAAAATCCTTAAAAATTAAGTGGGAAATGGAAGATATGTCAGCAGCTCTAAGACACTAACAGTGAAGTCTTACCTCCACTGAAGTCAGTAGTAAATGGGATCTCAGAACCAAGTGTTTCTCTCCATAAAGTTGGGTGTTGATGTACTGCCATCTTTCCCAGAACTTGTACTAGACTGTTGAAGATTGACTGCCCTTTCTTCAGTCATTGGATTCTTTAAAAGTACTAACTTCTCATATCAAGCTTATGGCTTAAAAAATGAAATAATATTGCCCCTGCTTTCACTGGGTGTTAGTAAGACTGAGATTTTGATCAGAAATCCACCAGTGGTGGTTAGAAAACATGAGTGTTAAACTACAGCTGTGCACAGAGTATGTAGGGGCACAAACAAACACATTCACATATTTTTAACCCTAAGATTTTAGCTTATTTTTTCCCTGTAAGACATCTTCCAGTTGCTGCATCATGATCTGCAGTTTAAGATGATCTATCATTTGAGGTGTTTGCAGCCTGTCTGTACTGAATGCCATCTACAGATTTCATTAGGGTGCCATTTACTGCCTTTCAGCTCACTAATTAGGAAGTTAAATAAGACCAGACCACAGAAGTTAAACAAGAACTTTAAATAAGACAGAGCTTCATGATATCTTCTGAGCCACCTCCCTCGACACAGTACATTGCCTCTATCATTTGTTGACAGCTTTGGCCAGTTGTCAGCAGTAACAGTGACATCAAGGAAGCAGGGCCTGGCCCTGTATTTTATAGCTTTGATTTGTGTTTCTCTTCTCTAATTGGATGTGCTTTATGGTTATTTAAGCTCAGAAACCAAGTGCTCAGCAACAATTTTCAGTTCAAGGAGGTTCTTTTAAGAGGTTAATTGGCAACAAATAGAGTAACAGTGCCATTCATTTCTCTTTGATTAGTAGAAGCTCAAAACCCATTTTGCCCTGAAGGTGGAGTTTTCAAGCATGGATTCTTCATCAAGTCACCACCTCTTCATCTTTTCAACTCAAAGGTACACAAACACAGATCAGTCATATTCCAGCAATCCCTCAACAAACATCAGATACTTCTGCTATCGTGGGTTGTAACAAGAGACAAATGACTTTCTCTTTGGCAGAATTCCTGGAAAAGGCGTTATTTCATCCTGTCCAAATCCGACAAGGGCGATTATATCCTGAAGTACCTAAAAGGAATGAGCATGAAAGGCTCCATACCTGTTGATCAGTATGTAACTCAAATACATCATTTTTTAATTTAAATCATCTATCACCCGTCTTTCTTGACCACTAATGGTACAGATGCTTGTTCCTGATTGAGGTTCTTGACCAAATCCTACTGAAGACAAGGAAAGAGTCCCTTGGGCTCTTGTAGGCCTTAGGTACAACTTACAGCGTATAATGTATGAAGAAGTAAAAATCCTAAATGGTTTGATGGAATTTGATACATTTATGTGAGCAATTGTGGTGATGCACCTGCAAAGCAGACGGGTTGGCTCCATGATTCCAAAGGTTGTATTCCTACAGTAGAAGATATTTTCTGTGAAGATAGTGCTTTGCACACTCACACAAAAGTAGGGAAGGGCTACGCCACTTGTAACTGTGCAAACACACAAACTTTCTCACCTTACAGAGAGGTGCCTCTCACCCTGCCAAGAAGCAGACCCGCTTGCCTTCTTTGGGTTGCTCACTTTATTCTTCCCAGCACAGCATCCACTGCAGGCAGCAGCAAGTCTGAGTGTCATTGGCTTTATGCTAGCACCCCTATCTTGTCACTTATTGTATAAGCCACATAGAAAGGACATTGTTCTGGCAAAGAAACATAAAATTTTTACAAGTTAGGCTTGGAGCTTGACTCAGAGGCTCCTAGAGTTGTTAAGAGTTTGCTGGAATCACATTGATGTTGTCCTTCTTCCATTAAAAGGATTTACATTATGAAGTATTGAAACATTTCCAGCTTGCTCAAAAGTATGCGGTTATATTACTATCACCATTATCATTATTGTTGTTATTATTTTGAATGATTTAACTTCTTATAAGTAGTGTACATTAAGTACACAGCTTCTCTATTCCACATCCATTTCATTAAAATACTGTTAGTATATGATCAGTTTCAAATCAAACATTGTTCTGTAATGAATGCCATGGAATTTTTTACGATCATTTCTTTTCAGGATTCTCTGTTAGACCAACAGCCTCACTGTTCAGAAATCAGGTTCCAAAATCTGGATGTGAGTCTCTCTAAAATTAGATTTGATTTTTTTGTTAGGATATTTTCTTCACTGAAATACCAGATGTTTTGAATTTTTGCACTTATTTTCTTAAGACATTTTTCTGTGGAAAAATATTCACCTTTTTTCCACATAGATATCATCATGTTATGCTGTGCTTAGAGTAAAACACACCTATACGTACACATATAAATGTGTGTGTACATGTGTGTATGTTTGCATGCATGTGTGTATAGGATGTTTCATGTGGTTGCCTTAACAGGATCACAAGTGTAGAAATTGGCATAAGCAGTTCTGACATAATGGCAATAGTGAGGAAGATGTTCAGATGCTTTCCTGAAGAGGTGATGTCCATCACTACTGAAAACAGATGTTACTACCTCGTTGGGAAGAGCAGGTAGGCCGAGAGAGATGTGCGAATGCAATGTGAGATTGCAGACAAGCTGATGTAGCTCTAAGCTGCTGTCCCTCCTGCCCCCCCAGAGCATGATCCCGCTCCTCTGCAGCTCTGGCCAGCAGCTCCCACCTCCTCTTGTGTCTGAGCAACCTGGGCCAAAGAGGTTTGGCTGGATGATCCAAAGGAAAGCTGTTCTTTTCTATGCCGCTTCTCTCATGCCTGGGTTAATTTCCTGCTGTTACAGGCAGCCGAACCAGCTGGGAGAGAAGGTTGATCTCAAAAAGAGTAGCTCTGGGCCTACCTGCGGGCTGCTCTGCTCACCGCAACCCAGCCTTTAGCAGGGCAGGAATCGCTGTGGCCCAGGTGGTCAGGTCAGACAGGCAGGACATTTGGCACAGCATTGCTCTAGTGCAGCTTCCCACTTCTCTTTGCTTTCCAAGCTACAGGCATGGCAGGGTTTTTCTGCCCTAATGCAGAAGAGCACCTGATGTGTGAAATGCTGATAAGCACAGAAACAAAACACATACTTGTGTGCCACTTGAGCATTCCACTCCACGCCTTTGCCCAGGGCACTGCTCTCACAGCCAGGCTCCGTAGGAAGCGTTGTAGAATTAATCCAATGAAACCCACTGGAAGCACAGAACAGGGCTTCAGGGGTGCTTTCAGGAGCTTCTCATCCTGCTTGCATTCCCAAGCCCCATCTTTAGAGCAAGACTCAGCTGAGAAGCACTACACACAGAGAATGAAGCAGAAGGCACCATTGCACCTCCCCTACAAAAGCCTTTCCATACCTCCTGGGCCTGGGCTGTGCGTCTCTGAGGCCAGATTTTTCCATCCATCTCCCAAAAGGAAGGTGCAGATTTTCCCTGTTGGTTTCAAGAGGCATTATTTTAGGCTCATGAGAGGAAGTAGGTGAGCAAACGGGTTTTCCCTGAGTTTTACCTGAGAGTAGGTGTTAATTTCTATTGTTCTAACCCACAGCCTGGAAATAGAGGACTGGGTCACTGCCATATCTTCCATCAGGGAGGCCAAAAGAGGTGGATGCTGCCCTCAGGTGACATGTTACTCCACTTGATTTTAGAAAGAAAGAAAATTGTAATCTCATTAGAAACCTATGCAAAAGCAAGGAATTTTCTTGTCCAGATTTTGGCCTTGCCAGCTGTCTCTTGCCTTGCTTAATCAGAAATTAATTTTCCATATAAATCCTGTACTCTGGGCTTATGCATTAAGCAGGCATTGCACAGTCTGTTTGCGTAGGGATTGTTCTTACACTGAAAGCATCTCTTTGAAGAGTAAGACACATGGAAATTATGAAGTGACTGACACTGAACTACAATGAATTGCACATTTGATGTGTCAGGATGAAAACTGGTGTGTACTTCTTACTATGTGCTTTTTAGATATATTTACATGCTGTTTAACAAAGTGATACACATCAAGTCTGTCAGTGCTGTGAACCAGCTGGAGACACTGCCAGCTCAAAACCAGTCAGTCCTTCAGGTGTCTGTCTTACCTTGCTGTTCCCTTTTTTCTAGAAACAAGATCTTGCAAATTCAGAAGTCAAAGGCCGGTCCTTCTCTATGCCATTGTTCTTGAATTCTATAGATACGACCGATTCCCTGGGAAGGCAGAGCTACCTGAAGGTAAATGGATTACTCAGCCTTAATGATGAGTTTGCTGCCAGTTATATAGTTGCTTGTTTCAATCAAAAGTTCTTCAGAGCTCATGCAGTGGGTGTCCAGGTGGTCTGTTCTGCTCTGTACTGGGGTTCCCAAGTAGGACCTGGATGTTAACATCACCAGAGAGCCCCCACAAATGGCCAGTACCAGCATGTTGGTTTGTTTAGGAGTCTGCCTGTAAGTAAAGACAGGTGATGATAGCAATGAGCACTGATATTCACTGTCCATCTCAACTGACTGGCAAAAGTTGGTTGGCGTAAAATAGCTGCAGATTAGCTCTGACATGCCTTGGAAAAGACCTGTGATGATTGTTTCAACAGCTGCTAGCCATGCTCTTCCTGTTCTGTGCTTGCGCTGTTCTTTGTCTCTCTGAGCTCTAAAGCCTACTGGGGAAG
The DNA here is from genome assembly GCF_002078875.1 of Numida meleagris. NCBI lineage: Eukaryota > Metazoa > Chordata > Aves > Galliformes > Numididae > Numida > Numida meleagris. The sequence continues at coordinate 8,084,221 of NC_034413.1, read as the reverse complement.
TCCAGTCCAGTGCTGTCCACTGCAGCCCACACTTCTTGCTGTCTGTGCCTTTCAGATATTCCCCCTCAACATTTAAATAGAAAGTCTTAGTCCTTTGGCATCAGAATGAATAGCTGCCAAGGAGGTGCTGGTTTCTGTAGTCACAAAGTTGCGTGCAAATAGCCCTGATGGGGGAAGCTGAATGCAGGTACATCATCTCCAGTGTATCTGTAGGAGTCAACATTTTTTCTTCTGTGTACAGGATGATGGTCCCTCAGAAGATAAGAACAGGCCAAGTTCAGATCCTGGCCCTCATCAGGCTCAGAGCGACTCACCACAAGTTTTTCCAAGCCTGGTGAGCACAACAAATAAAACTGCTCTTGACTTATTTGTTCAGGAGAAGTGACTACTGGCTGTCGTGTCACCTGACTATCTGTAGCTATAGATTATTCACTTACTTTACCAGTGCACTGATCTGGTTTTTATTATAAGGATTTCTTAAATGTAGCTATTCAGCTGTCTCATTTAGCATTGAAGAGAACCTTCTGAGAACTTGCTTGAAATACCCTTTGTTTACTTTGTTTCTTGGGGGCAGATCCTCAGAGTTTCCATGCAGTGATTGCAACTTGAGGCAACTCTCTCAAATTTGATAAAAGACAACTCTGAAGCTGCACTGCTGGAGGATTTGTCCCTCCTGTCATATTTCTCAGCTGTGCCACACTCTTCTAAATGGCTTCCTTCTGTAGCCTCTGCAAGTAGCAGTTGAATCAGAGTAACCGAAACACAAAGCAAAATCAGACTGAAGTACACCTTAAAGCTGACATTGTATTGTTATAAATATGACATCCTGTAATCTACCTTCCATATCTGGCAGGAATTATTTTAAAAGATACAATGACGGGTGCTAACCGTGGATTACTGGCAAAGCGCTCTGACCTACGTTCCCTGAACAAAAAGATCTGCAGCAGTTTCAGATGGTTGTCAGCCACCCTGTCCTGGGTTACTGCCTTTACAGCAGTCAACAGAACTGACAGCACAACCACACCAGTATGCAGTTAGGCAGTTGAGTATAAACCTATCTTTATTGGCAGTTTAGGCACCGGACTATGATCTGGAGGAGCTGAGATACAGGGAAAGACTCTATTCTGCTATCACAGCTAACAGGACAGTGAATCACATGCTGCAATCACTATCCGTTTGTATAGGCTGGTAGCAAGCATGATATAATACAGTTTGATTTAGTGGATTGAAGTGAAAATAGCTGAAATTACATTGCAATGCCATGGGTTGTTATAATAATTCAGCTGAGGCACTGTAATTTGTGGAAGTGCAATCGCTCAGTTATGAGACTGAGCTCTGAAATGCATTGTGTTAGCCCTTAGTTTGACATAAGCTACTGCTACTCTTGGATGCATACCAAGGCTCTCTTTCTGCTTCTTTCCTATACGTGTCATTTCTGTCTTATTCATTAATCCTTTATACTCACAGTGACTCAGAGAGCACGTATTGTATGTAGCTGGTCAGAGTAGGACAGGCTGACAAGGAACATTCAAAGATAAGGAATTTGGATTTTCCTGTTCTCTTTAGCCTGAAGCAGAGGGAGCAGCAGGAAGCTCATATTGTTTCAGCATGTGTCACAATAAATAACCTTGCCATACAGCTAACAAGGAGCAAAAATGTTTCTGCATTTGATAAAAATATTACACTTGACTCATAAGTTTAACATCCGCTAACATCTCCGGATCTATTCTCTGCTCAGTGATGTCCAGGCAGCTGACTTCCAGATTAAGTCTTTATATTTACTTCCTGTTAAAAGTATGACTCTTTATTTCTAGTGTCTGATTAGTTTTGCTTTTTATTGGCAGTTCCGTCATCCAGACCCTGATCTTGAAAACTGGTCAGAAGCCACTGTTCGTGCAGACAGGCTTTTTGAAATCAGCTAGGTTTAGTCATACAGGCAGGGACCCAGCGACCCAGGAATGCTTTGAGAATCTGGTTCCCTTTCAATCCATGTTTTCGAGCTACCGAACCACATCTGACTCAGCAGCTGAGTACTAGCTATTTTTACATGCAGCTATTAATATCCAAAATGCATCAAAACAAGGAACCCTAATTTGCATCACACTGTATGACAGGTACCTAGACATACTGGTCAAGAATCTGACTCCAATACACGTTGGACATGATTTTTTGAAAGAGAAATTCAGGGCAGCATGTAACTTCTAGCCCTGTCCCCAAGGAGCCCAAAACTAACAATTACTCAGCTGAATTCCAGGTATCATTTGCATTTTTTGCTACAGCCTATTTCCTCCGTAACCCACTTTTTCTCTAATGCCAATACACACTGTGGTTCAGCACAGACTTGAACTTGTTTAGCAGTACAGCTGAGAACAATTTTACACTGAAGTTAGCTTAACTTCTCTGGTTGTAAAATATTCAGAGGAACATAGATGTCATCAAACTTATTCAGGAAAACGCAGTGATGCTGCTGTTTAGCTTTCTCCATTGTCCCCGTAGTCTGTGATGATGACAAAGACAGACAGTATACATGTTTGCCAAAAGTGGCCACTGCCAGCGATCAAAAGCTCATTTTGGGAAGCTGATGAGTGCTGTCTACTCTGAGATTTCATAGGAGTTGGAGGATCTCAAGTCTTAATCTCTCTTTTCCTTTTTCCCCAAGCATTAACATGTTTGATTGACCCAAAGCCCCCAAAACATCACTAGGAAACTTGTTCATGGCTTTAGATCATGACCACAGAGCCAGTCTTCCTTCCCAAAGGAGTTTTGTTATGCACTTCTTGAAGGACCATTCGTTGGTTTGTTCTGACTGCTACAGCGTGGGCTGCTTTTTATGTCATTTACTCCAACAAAGAACGAAAATACATACATCATCTTTAATTTCTATCCAATGTCAGTTTCTTCTCTGTATATCTAAGAGAGTAATTAGTTTAAATTACTTCACCTTGAAAACAGTAATATATTCTGTGGCATATTTAGCAATTATTAAAATGATCACCATGGAAACCAAGGATGTAAGTAGAAAGATTAAAAATGGTCGCATCACAAACATGGCATGGAGAATTGCATTGGGAGGCAGCAAAATTCTAATTACTATACTCTTCACTACGAGGAAACATAAAAATGAGTAATTTGTATTTAGAAAGGTAAAGTTTATGAAGGTATTAATTTCTCCTTGACTTACCAAATAGCCACAGACTTAATACGTCAGGTATTTATGAACCAGGGAGAATATCATTCAGGACATAAAGGATTCAGTATCAGATGTTCAGCCCCCTGGGCTATGTTCTAGAAAGGAGAGCTAACAGACTTTTCATTAGTCAGGGAAATCTCAAATGCATTCTTCTCTTGATAGTATTTAAAGAGTGCTTAAAAGTGACATATCTCCCAGTCCAGTTTCCCATAGATATTCTCCTAAAATAAGGACTTTAAGACAAATACAAATTCTTTTGCACACAAGCACATAAAAAGTATGCAGAATCATACATGAAGTATTCAGCTCACTTGATTTTTAAACAAAATAACAGTTTCTGAACATGCAGTCAATTGCAACTTCCTAGTTACCACAATTCTAGCTAGGAGAAAGACTAATACTAGTGCTTAATTTTGTGCACGTGCACAAAAATACAGCCAGGAGCAGAACTACAGAAACCTGTTCCTAACACAAACTGAGCAGACCCTTCGTATCTTCCTGTGTTTCCTGTGGACATTCATTAGCAAATGGCAAAATACATGTTAAACAATCCACATAACTGAACCCGTTCAAATAAAAACATTCTTTTAACAGGATGAAAATCTGGGAAAGACTGAGGAAAATCTTCCAGCATCAGATTTAAATGAAGACCTCAAAAAGGAAGAAGAACCTTATTACCAAACTCCCAGCAGTCTTTTAGCAAAGGTAGTTTATTAGTTGTGAGTTCTGTTTTGTTAACAGCTCCAAGGAGACAGACACATGTAATGACCCAAAGAGGAATTGGTATGAGGAACCACTAATACCTTGCCAAAGATGTACATAGATAAAGCAGTAGGTAATAAAGCTTTAATGTGTACAAGAAAAAGAAAATGCTAAACTGAAAGGGTCTTTCTGCTAAAAAATGGCATTTTGACAACACACACTGCTGATTTTGTTGAAATTCCTCAGATTGACTGTTGTAAATGATTTTTGCCAATTGTATCAATGTTTATTTTAGTAAGAAATGAAAACTGCACTAACTGTACATTATTTTTGTTATTTTAAATAACATTATTTTAAAATGTAATTGCATTGAAGCATCAGTAAGTGGCATAAAACCAAGCAGTAATTATTAAATGCCAGAAAACATTTTAATGTATGCATTTCAGTGTGAAACAAGGGAGCAGGAAGAATTGTATTGGTAATCTTAAATAAATACTGGCACTGAACTTAGGAGGCTCATTTCTCAGGGTTTCCCATACAGACTGTGGTCACAAGAAGTTCATTATGCCAGGCAGGCTTCTGCAGAAGTCACAGCCCCCCTCCAAAGTCTGTACAGATAACTCAAGGACATTAACAACTTAATTTTATCATATCATTTAAGTGCTTTAAATGAAATAAATTTTAAATATATATATATATATAATCTTTTTGAAAGACTTTCCTAAAATAAAATTGTCGAATTTTAAGTGGTCGTACATGAGAATATAGCTAGTTATGTTCCAGCCTAAAAAGATAGTACTAATTATACCAGATAGCATGAACTTCTAAGTTTCAACCACATTTCTAGCTCTCAGTTTCTGGGAAGTGAGTTATTCAAGGGAAACCAAGCTGTACTAGCTAATGGTCTTAAACAGCACAAGCACTGAACAAAACAAGGAAATTGAGATTCTTTCTTCTGTAGACAGAGCATGAATATTTACTTCTTAACATTGTTATTTGTTTCTAACAGTGCAATAGTGAAATATCAAAGATTGACACTACAGATGAGCCTGATATCCCTGTACAAGAGAAGCCATGGCAACGGAAGCCAGTAAAGGAGAATGCTTATGTGTCAATGAAGTCCCTGTAAGTAACATAGAATTGTAGAAACATAGAATCACCAAGGTTGTAAAAGACCTCCAAGATCATCCAGTCCAACCGTCCATCTACCGCCAATATTTCTCTGCGAAACCTTGTCCCTCAGTACGACGCCTAAACGTTTCTTGAACACCTCCAGGGACGGTGACTCAACCACCTCCCCGGGCAGCCCATTCCAGTGCCTGACCATTCTTTTGGAAAATCAAATGTTTCGACTCTTCATTAAACATCCCCATTAAAGCTTTGCAAATTACAAGTGGCATAGCTAGAGCTGTTGTTCGTAGTAGTTATATTATAGTACCTAAAGGCTGCATCTTTCTTGAATGAGTTTTTCCTTCTGTCTTGGTTCAGAAAGTTTAAGACTTGTGGCAATACCAGAGTGAAGTTCAGACTCATTGATGTGAAATTTAAGCTCACATTTCAACTCATGCATTTAGACAGGCTCTGACAAGAAGCACTGCAGGTTTTGTTGACTGATACTTTATCTAGGCTTTCAGGACATAACACCACACCACTGTGCTCAGATACCTCAGCCAAGTTCCAGCAACAATTCAGACAGGTTCTCTGCAAAGCAACCTGTATTAGCTAGATAAAAAAAGGCCTAAGATTTGTGGCATTAGCTCCTAGTTTTTCCAGTAAGAGGCAATGTTAGCCCTAGGAGGTCAACTCCTTCCTACCATTTCCCCGAAGTATAGGCCTGATGCTGTGTACTTTGAGGGTGTAGTATTTGGTGTGTCACAAAGACCTGAATATTGTTTGACAGTTGTGGTGTCACCAGGAAGCTTCACAACCAGTACAATACAGCATGGCACGCTGAAAAAAATGAGTGCCTACATCATAACTGCATGCCAGTGATGAGCTAAAGGGCTTGTCCATAGCTGCTGGCTATGTCCTGCCACCTACAGACAGCCAGGTCTTATTTCACGTAGTGGGAGGCAGTCAGAAATGCAAGCCTAGAAGACAGATTATTACAATAAATTTGTTCATCTGCATTTTTAGGAGTCTTTGTGGAGGAGTTTACTATACAAACATCACAAGCCTATGCCATTGGAGTTCATATGCTAACCCAAACCTTGTTTGAGGTGAAGAAGGGAGTTGACTCCAGGCATTATGAGGCTTATCAAATAACCTGAAAAGTATTCAAGCATATCTGAGTCATTACATACCCCAGAGGACAGCATTACATCCCCACAAAAGGTGGCAAAGCCAAGGGCAACAATCTGTATTCATTTCTTTGTAAAAGTATGTTGTTGGCTGGAATGTTTTGGGGCTTACTGCATAGTCTTTAAATACTGAAAAGGTTTATTTTAGGATTTATGGCCCGTTTTTAGAAGGACAGTTTATCTTACTTAGCCGTAATTTTGCCCACTGGATATTCTACAAGAACTTGTTATTCTTTTCTTCACTGACAGCTATTTGATCCGGCAGGAGTGCCTGGAATGGCTAAGCCAGTTCATTTTTATCACCATTCTTTTTCAGTAGGCCAACGTGCAGACATGACAGCCCCCATTCTCCTCCCAAAAGCGAGGAAAACAGTGCAAGCCCAGACGACTTGGAGGCAAATAGAGACCTAAAACTCCCAGAAAGCACCACACAGCAGCCTTTCCTCAAAAGAAGGCAGAACTCATCACCACTTTCAGTGGTTCAGTTGTCTATACTGCTCAGGTAAGTGCCTTCCCCATTTCTTGTTGCTAAGCAGACAGATATGTCTGAGTGTTCCAGTTAAGGTACTGGTAGAAGGTGCCTGGTCTCTGATGTTTTCTCTTACAGTCAAGTTACAGATAAGACGCAACTGCAAGAGTTGGATATCTTGGTCCCCTTGGCGGATATTAACAGTTACCTAAAACTTACTGAAGCAGTAGGACAAATTTGGTAAGCCCTGAATATTGTGTGATGGTGACTGTCAAGCGTGAACGAGTGACACGGTCTCTGTAGGGGGAGAAGCACACACATCCATATGCAGAGTTTTGCAGCATAAGGGTCCAGACGGGATAGCAGCAGATCTCTGATCCTTGCAATTGTACCATAAATAAAATATATGATAATAAGTTTTAATTTCAGCCTCTTGAAATGCCTTGGGAAAATACTTTTGGTCAAACATGTGCAGCATATGCATGAAACTGCACCAGGTCTAGCCCCGTTTTCAGACTGGAATCCCCAGCTCTCTCTGGTGATGTTGCTAGCATCAATCTCGCTTGCTAACAAGATCAAGAAGTTGTAAAGTCACTCAGCCTATGTCCCATTTCCAGAGGGCAATGCCATAAATGCCATCCTGTTTTCCGTTCTGTTAACAGTAACTGTATATCCTATATGATTCCTTTGTTGTCTGTCCTTCAAACACAATAGCGTCTCACAGTGGACTGGTCCTTGCCGATTGGGATGTTTATTTAACCACGGAGACCGTATAGTGGCTGTGAATGGTCTGCACCCACAGAACATGGAGGAGGCTTCTTTGTTCATCAGCAGGTCCACGCAAAAGGAGGTACGCTTGGCTAATCTCAAAGTGACAGTCAAATGAATTGCACCAAACAAGAAATCAAGATGCTTTTTGCTTTTCAAATGGCTTTGTTCAAACCAGTTCATTCTGTTTTGACTGCGGTATGAATAATCTCCGTACCAAGTAGTCCCTCAGCATCACTCAGTGCAGCACTTCTTAGTTCTGTGCTACCTGGGGAATGCAAGATCTGCACTATTGTGTTTGAGGTCTTGATCTGAAAGAGTCTGCTCAACCCAAAATTTAAATTAAAGTTGGTTGGCATTTTTTGGCTACGACTTATGAATTGAAAACTTTGGAAAATGAATGATTGCCTCCAGTGGATGTGCAGTTTCTTTCAGTAGTTTTGGGTATTGAGGGCAGAGACCTAGATTCCCACCTCCAGTTCCTTATCAAGCATTACATAAACTCATTGCCTGATACTTAGCCACTGTTTTTTCTTGTTTGGAAGAATGTGGGAGATTTCTAAGTGATACCTTAACACCGCAGTAATCTGCTACATGCAGATACCTATGTTTCTCTGAAATAGACTCCTATTTCAATACTGAAGTTCTTTGACCCAGACATGAATATATTTAATTTTGCTGAGAAAATTGCGGTCTTTAGATGTTGTTGCCATCTAAAGTAAAGAAAGCCAGTTTCAACAAGAAAAAAAACTATTCATCTCTCTTAACAGGATATTTTTTACTTAGCTTGTTAAAACACAAGTCAGATAGTAGCACAAATACTTATCGTTAGTAACAATCGATAAAGCAGTGTCTCCTACCTTTTCTTTTTAAGGTGAAACTTACTGTATGTAGGATTCCACATTCAGATACTTTCCATGTTAAAGGCTGCTCATGTTCCTGAAAAAAAGATGTCAGTTTCAAAGTAAGTGCCAAAGTTCAAGGGAAAGAATCAGGGAGAAGAATGGGATATGTAACGTATAGAGGTATTCTATACCTTCCAGAGCTGCCAGACAGATTTTGTTGTTAAGGACAATGAACAGAAAATGTAAATTTCATTTTATGTCTTAATAACTCATTTTGGTGCAATGAACAGTTGTGTTTTTCCTATAGGTATCTATTTCTGTTACATGAGCAAGGCTGAAGGTCAAATCATTTACATAACCTTTGTACTTTATATACTGGTAATTTAGTAGAAAGTACAGTTTCATACCTCTGCTTGCCTCTTTACACTGAGTTATATTGACTTACCCTATCTGTTGAACCAGCTAGGAGAGTGGGAACAACCTGTGTCTGAAACACCTTGCTCCTTGCTTCCTCTCAGCTTCAGAAAAGCAAAGGCAAACTGAGAATTATAGTCTCAGAAGGCTGGTGAAGAGTTGTGTAATGATGCAGGGGAGCCTCTGGTGTTATATCCCTCATCTTACAACCACAAGAATACATAGAAATACAGAGCATGTTCTATATGGATATGTGTACATCAGTATATATGTGTGTGTGTATTTGCAAACATAAATATATACAGTTAATATGTGACAGTATGGCAACAAACAAAGTACAGATCATTCTATTTTACCAGATAACCAAAATAACTATTGGCTTTAGCAGGCCTAGTTTTGCTGTCATTAACATACTTATGTAAGCTTTTATCAAGGTGGATGTGGCCAAAAGAAGACATTTGTCTGGCTTCCAGCTGAATTAGTTCAAATTGAGAAACTACACTTCTTAAAAATCAGTGCTGCTGCCACTCAACTCCAGTACCAAATTTGACAAAGGTGATTTCTATACTTGCATTAAAATCCAATCTGAAGTTTGTTTTTTTTTAAATCTTTATATTTAGCTTGAGACGAAAACAGCATCAGTAACTCAAAAGAAACAAACACAAATATTTGTATAACCAATTCAGTCTCAGTTCCTATTCAAAATATTGATTTTCACACTGAGCATTTCCACAGCCTGTCTCTGCTTTTAAGATAAGCGTGACATGCCTATTTCTCATGATGGGAATGGATCACGCTTTACTATTTGTTTCAGTGTTGTTCAAAGGCCTGTTTGTGCTGAATTCTGCATAAAGACAGACGGAAATCCCGCTTCTGGAACAACAGTGACTGAGAATGGAAGAAAAATAATTCCTTAGGAGCCCTCCTCCGAAGCGGCTATGTGATTCCTTTGCTCCAGGCTGTTTTCCTGAGCCCAACAACTCAATTTCTGCTTAAGGAGTCTCTGTGGGGTGGGATGGCCGGTACAGCACCATGTAGGGCTGCTTCCAGGTCCATAACCATCTGCCTGCTAGGACAGACCTGTAGGTCAGAATCCTGATATCACAAATCATATAGGTCACACGTATCTGCTGATGACTCTCACTTAACCTTTCCTGCCCGAGATTTGCAGAAATTCTTCTGAATGGTAGAGAAGAAAACTTGAAGTTCTCCTGTCTTGCTCCAGGACTTGTATCTCTGTATGATTAGGATTTTTCTTGCCCTGTTTCAGCGGGCACAGGGAATGCTCTATTTTCCACTGTGAGTTTTCTTTCAACATTTTTTTTGAAACATTTCCCAAAACCTTTCACGTGACACTGACCAGCAAAACAGATCCCTCCTTTTCCAGTCATGAGAGAACAAAGAGGTGACACAGCCTCAAAAGAACTTCCTGAAACTTTGTGAGAATCATTTCCAAGAAGAGATGAACAAAGAGGAGCTCCAGACCATATGTGGTGGCGAGAGGAAAGAAGCCACCACCCTGAAACCTGCACGTGGTGTTGCTGCCGAAGCAGACTTTGAGGGACACACGCCGCACCTCTCAGCCATGGAAGAATGTCACTTTTGGACAAAAATGGGCTTTGAGTAGAGATATCAAACACAAAAGGATTCCAGACCATTTCAGAAAACCAGAGAACTGTTTCTGTACTTCTATAAGCAGTTACTGATGTGTTACGTCAATTGATCCTTATGTCAGTTTGCACAACACTAAATGCAAATGACGAATGTTTACACAATGTCTGATTCACAACATTTGCTAGACATATAACATGGAAGTTACATTGGTACAGTAAATTCTGGTGGGATGCCTGAAGTTGCCTGTGCATGTGTAATTAATAAATGTGTTATCACTTTACAACACATACTGTATTTCCTACCTACCTTGCTTTCTCCCGATATGGTCTCTCCTCATCCACCAAAGACGATCCATAACTTCCCAGTAACTTCTAGATAGGTCACCAAACAGGTCATGTCAAAAAAAAAATCTACCCCTCAAAAACAAGAACAACCTTCTGTAACATCCTTCCCCTTTCTTCAAACGATCAAATTCTGCTAAATTGCCTCTAGAAGCAACAGCAAAGAGGAATACTTACATGCACAGCATCACCCAGCACTCATGTTTAAGAGACTGTCTTTAAGCCCATGCCAGCTTTAAGGTCTAATCCTTAAGACCACCTGTAGCATATTATAGGTGCTGTGTAAGCAGACACTTAAAGAAGTAGGTATCGTCGTAACTTCTTGTTGCAGTATGATCTGTGCTATCAAAAATGGCCTCAGCTTCTGGCCTGCGGAGGGTTCCTGACGCAGATGTTTAAATGGTCATGAGCTGAAATTCAGTTAACTCATAGACTAGCACATCTTCGTAAAGCACAGCCAGAAGGTGCAAGTCCTGAAGAATTCTTGCACCACTGGTCACATAAAGTTACAGGCATAGAAGAAGAGCTGCAGCACCTGCAAGCTTGAATCACTCTGCACCTTCTAACTGAGTGTGTAAGAGACAAAAACCAACAGCCTGCAGCACAGACTCCATGATCAACTAATGACTAACATTCTCCTCACCTGCTGTATTTTATTCCTGTGTCTTTAGGCTGTTTCTCTGACTATAAGTTCATGGCACGTTCCCATGCTGCACTCACTTATTACTGGCTGCTAATTTCCTCCTCAATTCCCAAATCGTGCTCTTTCTACATCTCTAGTACCTTCTCCAGTAGAAAAGTGGCAGCTACCCAGGAGAAAAGCGGATCTTGGAGTAGAGAGAAATTAACGGGAAGAGAAGTCCCCAAACTGATGTGATGAAGTTAAAAAAAAACACAACACCCATTAAATGGAAAGCACAAAACAGACCACACAGCCCCAGCACCTCCTTTGGAGGGCAACACAACTGAGAACCAGGGTCGGGGTCATATACTAATCAGATAGCACAAGCTCAGCAGCAGAATGAATCCAGGCAGGAAGGGGTTCTGTGCTACCTGCCTGTGTCCATCCCAACCTGAGATACAGGTGACACTGCACAGTGCAGTGTCCGGCCACAGCCTGTAGGACTGGTGTGATTTTGAGTCCCCTTGACCTGGGGTACCCAGCCAGGCATGGTTGGTGGGGCTGCATTTTCAGCAAGTGGAAGCAATAAAAGAGAAATTGCTATAGAGGACAGCACTGTTACCTTGTACGCCACAGAAGAGCAGATCAGCAGTGATCTGAGGACACCAGGCACCAGTCAGTGTTTTGTCCCCAGTTTTCTGGATGACCTTTGGTAATAGAATCATAGAATAGCTTAGGACCTTACATATCATCCAGTTCCAACCCCCCTGCTGTGGACAGGGTTGTCACCCACCAGATCAGGGCCCCAGCCAACCTGGCCTTGTGCACCTCCAGAGATGGAGCATGTAGCCTCTTACAATGACCTCCAGTATCACATCCAACGCTAGCAACTGCTCTCACATCCAGGATATCTGCTGGAGATACCTCCATGAGACTGGCATGATGCAGGAAGGTGGAGAGGGAGGATGTCAGAGCCTGGTGCCACAGGAAGGTGCTGGGGTGCCCATTCAATTCTAATGGAGAAGCCAACCCTAGCGCCCAACAGGAACATGAGACGGCACAGTCATGAGTAAACAAGAGCCAATGGTCCCACAGGGAGCTCAGTCTTGTTGCGTGCTGCTCACAGAGAGCCACAGGAATCAAACAGAAATCCTCTCGGACAGACAACTTTGGCCAGTACTTCACGCCCCACTAAGGGGTATGATAATATTTACAAGGATACTTCCTCCCTGGTGTTCCTTTGGTCATTAGAAGGAGAGCAGAAACTGAATCCTCAGCAAAAAGCATTAACCACAGGGCCACCTACCTTCAGGTTTAGGAAGCTGACAATGTAATCTGAGTTGTGCTGAGGGCTGTTTTGGTTTGCTTCCCAGGGACAGTCAGCCCTCCCCAGTATGTGCCTTTCCGCAGGCAGCCCCTTCCCTCCTGCAGGCTGGCCAGCAGGCTGTGAGGAGCTTGGAACATCTCAGGCCATTCCTAGAAATGCCACTGGAATTTCAAATGTTCCCTTTGGTCCCTTATCACTTTCTAATTTATTGCATCATTAAAAGAAAATGAGAGGGCAGCCAAGGTTGACATGAATCTTTCATTCAGCAGAAGCACCTAAAGAGAAATTGCATCTCCGTGCCTGACAGCAGTGAGGATGCTCAGCAGCAGTTTTCTTGACAGTGTCTCACCCTTCCCACTCTGAAAAGACAGCAGGACCAGCTCTTCTTCAGGCATGAAGCCACTGTTGTACAGCAGGACTGCACTTACAGTAGCAAGACCCCGGTCACATTGGGTTTTCCATCTTGGGGTGCCCAAGTTCAAGTCTATGCCTGAGAGCTGGTTTCTTTTATAACCTGGCCAGGGAGGGTGAAGAAGTTCGGCTGCCAGTGGGAGCGCTAAGACATGGCCAGCACAGGTGCTAACCTCATGGTTTAAAATCCCATGTCTGTTACTGTTTGTTGTAAACACTGCTTCAGATCCACAAGCTCCTAGAGCAGAGGTCTCTTCCCCAAAGAGCTCAGCACCTCTTCCACCAAAGCAAAACATCTGCATTGGCGCAGAGCTTACACCTGCAGGGTTCCCCAGACTCTCTCTAGTTTGGTTTGATTCCAGAGAAAATAGGGTGGAGAAAGCTGACAAAGGAAGAAAGAATGAAGTCCAGAAAGTGTCCCCCAGGGCTCACAAGGTATCCACCCTCATGTGCGCTCCAGCTAATCAAATCTACCTGAAAATCCAAAGCAGCCACATGACCAAAGGATGCTGCTGTCTGTTCCACTGGAAAAATTAAAAAAAAAAAAAAAAAAAGGCTTCTGACCTTTCTCCACATGGCAGAAGTTTCTCTGAAAAGTGAAATCCCCAAACACTTGCTCCAGAAGAGAAAAACAAATCAATCTAAGCTTCCATCTCTTGTAATCCCTGAAGAAAAATGAGAGAGGAAAGAAAAAATAAAGCTTGGAAGAGTTAGAACATAAGCCTTGTGAGCCTTTGCTTTTCTGTGAAAAGCACTGGATTACAGCTAGCATGCCATGAAACCCATTTGGAAAAGCCCCTCACACATTTGCATTTCTCAGACGTGCCTCTTTCCACCTGGAAACATTGTTCTGGCAAACTGCAAGGGTCTTGTACATTTGCCCAGGATTTCTGGGCTCTCAAACTTCCCAAATCCATGCAGCACTCCGTGATGCACCCGTCCCAGCATGCCTGCGCTGCTGCGGTGGTCTCTGCAGATTGCTGTCCTTCCGAGGGCTGTTCTGCTATCACCAGCAGCAGCCATAAAGATGGTACATCTTTTTCACCAAAGAGGAAGCCCCTGTTTTCAAGTTCTTTCTCCTTAGCAGCCCCACCTGATCAGTTGCACATTCCACATCAGGACACATTTTGCTAAAATAACCCCATTTACATGCTAAATGCCCTTGAACTTCCTCCTGCCCTCTGATTTGCCTCTTTTCAGTTTTATTCCACGTCCAAAGCCTGTGTCATTCTTCACAGATGTCAGCTTGCTTCCAAGCAAATGTTCTTGTGCTCCTTTTTCTAGGAACAAAGGTGAATGCGGTAGAGTGACGTTTCTAAGAAATCCCCAGCAATGGAAGGGTAGATAGGGAGAGAGCACAGAGAGAGGAAGGAAAACTGAGTCATGAAGAGTCACTAGAAACAGAGACGGTAAGAAAAAATAGTATCAAAGATGGTAAAAGTGGCGTTCTCCGCTGTGAATACATTTTTATGATATTTAGTGATTTGAAGAAGAATCAGCTCACAGTTATTCCCCAGCTTCAGATGGCAGTACCTGTTCTTCAAGACCGGCTAAAGCACTGGAATAACTCAGAGTAAAACTGCATCCAGTCCCTCTGGCAGCACGATGAAACATTGCTAAATTCAACAGCTCCGTGCTCCTGGCACCCGAGTGTTTCCATCCATTTGTACTTGTCTTGCTCAAGTCCTGCTGATGCAGGAGAGCAAGAGGCTACGAAGAGTGCAAGGAGATTTTGGCACTACAGCAAGACAGGAAGATCATGGAACACAACATATGCCTGCAGAACAGAGTCAACAAGCAACTATCTTGCCCAGGGGCTACTGAGCAACAAGTTGGCCAGGAGTCTCTGCCATAAACTCTTAAATGCTACTTACACAGCCTGAGTGTGCACAGTGCTGCTCCTGCCCAGGACAGCCCCTTTGCAGGGTGTAGACTCCAACCAGCCCTGGGCCACCTCTGTGCATCTTTGCTTCATCCTCATGGCCAGCAATTAGTGTCCTCCTGTGGTGTTCTCCTGCACCTCTGGTTGGTCGTGGCCTCTGGTCTTCTGGTATGGAACCCACTTGGTCCTAGGCCTGTGGCACTGTACTGTAACCTCCAAGAAGGGTAAAGGAAATAGCAGATTGAGGGGTACCTGAGGGCATGACCTGAGCCTTCATCTCAGTGAGTGGCCATCTTGCCTGGCTGGCTCTTATGTGCCATCCTCCTTCCTAAAGAACAGCCTGGGCTGCAGCCAAATCTGAGCAGACAGCGGTGTGTTCTGTCCCCAGTGGGCCTCAGAATCAGGCTGCTTGTTACAGTAAACCCCCTGGGAGCAAACTGGAAAGCACAAAAGCAGGAAATGAGAGCTAAAACATCTGCTGGCTTCCACTGAATAGACATTCATCATTCAGTTCCGTTGCTGCAAAATTCCTGAAATTTCCCTGACTGATATAGCATCACCTTTCATTGGCTGGTGCAGCGTGCAACTCTCTCAAATCTTCATCTGCTCTGGCAAGCCCCACCACTATTGTATTTACTACAGAAGCACTCAAAGCCCTTCACTGCTTTTCTGGACTCTCTCCTCAGTCAGTGAGCATCTAGATGGGACTCTAGCAGCACGCTAGCATCTCCAGTTGACACCAGTGCTCTTAAAATGGAGAGAGAGCACGTCTGGTGTGTAAGACCATGGGCTCTCACAGGGCTCGCACCCCAAGAGTGCTGCCAAGGCCCTGCAGAGTCAGTTCCTCCAGAGCAGGGGAGCTCACAGCAGGTTCCTGCACCTGCTGTCACAGGGCAGAAACCCAGGAACCCTGACACACTGCTGGAGACCTGCGTCCAGCCCCAGAGGCTGCGGGATGCCCTGCAGATCAGCCCTGCGGCCTAGTGGTGCTCTCCCTGCTGGGAGGGATTTCCTGTCCCAGGAGGGATCATGAAGGAGCTGCAGGAAGACCATGGAGGAGAGCAGTGAGCTCCCAGGATGGGGGAGCAGGAGCTCATTGCCAGCCCTTCTTGCCGAACTCAGCCCCAGCGTCACCTTTGTTTACGTCTGTGTCCTTGTGTCACCTTTTCCTCATATGCAATGTTCGGATGTTTTTTCCCTAAAACAGTGCGTTCTCCTCTTCGACCCATGACAATCAACACAGGACATAGAAGGAAAGGTGAATAAAGTTACATTCAAATGCCAATTAGGAAAACTTAAAAACAATTAAAAAAAAAATCTTTATGTGAGCACTTGTTGGGAACTGGCACAAACAGGACACTATCTGCTCTGAGATACCACAGCACAAGTAAATGTGACCCAGTGGAAAAGCCTCTTCCCTGCCAAAGTATTTGTTGGAGATTCGATAATGAGGTGCCACCATATGACAGCGGGTGAAGGTTCAGATGAAAAAGTGGCAACAAGAGGCACATGGGAGATGCAGGGCTCTGCCTGCTGGGGCTCAGCACGAGGTTCTCCAGGCTTCCACCAGCTCCACAGAGCAGTTCCACCCTAACAGCACCTAAGGGCTCTGCATGAAGGGCAGGCTTGCTGTGGCTGTTTTTCATTTATCGCAACCAGCCTGAGCCTCACTGCCTGACTCAGCACGTTCAGCAAGTTGCTTTCCTCCTCCTCCCTCTTCCCTCCTGTTGCCCTGTTCAAACAGCATTGTTTTAGCTCATTTATCTGCCTATTGGGGAGATACGTAATCAGTCCTGATGGGAAATACAAAGTGATTCTTTCGAGTGGTTGGCTTTGAAAACCATTCTGGGCACTGATCGGGCACGTGTTACTGCTGCCCTTTTTGCTTGCTTTGCCTTCTGCCCCGAGTCTGTTGGCAACGAACAAACTGGAAGTGCATCCAGAGTACTCACAAGCCCATCCTTAGGAAAACCTGTAATTTACTTTGACATGTGCCACTCATTGGACATGGAGGCGAGCACAGAGCCTGACTCATCCATCCACTGCACAGGGTACCCAGGTGCAGTCTTGCTGTAACAAAACACAGACCAAAAATCCTCATATACTGACCTTAAAAAATGGCATCTTCAGTTGGAGCCAACAACTTTCACCAAAAGAACAAAGTTTTGGGTTTTTTTTTGCTCATGTATTTACAATTCCCATGCTGCTAAAAGACCGAAAATATTCACTCTGCCATTAGGAAAAGTGGAGTCACTTCCTAAATCCTAATTAATTACACCAACTCTGAAAAGGGATTTATCGTATCCGTGCCCCCCAGAGGACTTAACCAGCTGTGATCCCTCCTGAGAGCCTTCCCTAAGGAACAATCTCAGAAAGGAAAGTGTCCTGCTATAAGTCTTTCCACAAAATTCTTAATTAAATGGCTTTCTACATCTGCTTATATGCCCCTTGTGGCAATCTAAGAAATCTAATCCCATTATTAATCTTCTTCCTTTACAATACAGAGAACAAAAAAAAAAAACACCCCTTCTTCCCAAGTTTGGATTCTAAATTTTTTTTTTCTCCATATGAAGGAGGCTAAATATATGATAGTGTGGACAGCTCCTAAAATGCAGGTAGATGACAAATCTACCCACAAAAATAGCTGAAGGTAGGTAGAAGTGCAAACACAAACCAGAAAGGGGTGATCAGAGCAAGCAGGGGGCTGATGCATGAATACCTACAGCAAAGCAGGCAACTGAAACCAGACCCCAGCACGCAGACAAAAAAGGAATTCAGTACAAACGCCATTCTTCTTCTGCTTTTGCTTTGTGAGCCTATCAGCATCTGTTCCAAATCAGGACAATATTAACTGTATCAGCCCAGTTGCCAATGCCAGCATCTCCCAGTACACGTCATCTTTGCGGTTAGAAGTAGAAATTAAAGTTTGCTTTTGAAAGAAAACAAATCCCAACCTTTACTCTGGGTAACAGTGTAGAAATTGAAACCAGCCAGCAGAGCCCCATAGGGGGAACAGGTGTCTCACACCTACCAGCTGCAGTGAAAGCCAGTTTATTTCGGTTCTCTGTTACTATTTGCATAAAGGCTAACTAATTGCGTCGCAAACCCGTAACAGCATCAGCATGTTCACAGCCCACGCGCTTACTCATTCTCTGTAGGGATATTCATTCTTGAGACTGCAGCTATAAAAGCAAGAGGATCTCAGAGACGTGATTACAGTTTTAACCTCAGAGTGCCCCTCACACTTTGTGCAAAATTAGGTAAGGAAAAAGACATGGGAGCCGAAAACCATGAATAATTCCTTAGCGATTCAACTGTTAGAAGCATGTGCCTGCCAAACAGAATCCCCAGATCTGCCCTAACTTGTACCAGGCAGTAATTCAGGCTCAGCAGATGCAAGCACTCCAATAGATAATTTTTAACACACCTACTCCAATAAGGAGCGGAATCCTAGGAATGGGTATGCCAAATCCAGGGCAGTGAATGGTTCTTGTGATAAGAAGAGCTAGCACAATATATTATGTAAAATAAAAACTTCAGATACTTCTCACTGCTGAGGTTAAAGAGAACCATTTACCAATGTCATATTTCAGTGAACGTACTGACAGAATTATGAATCAGTGCAAGTTTTTATACTTACATTGACCATTAAATAAGTGTTTTCCTGACAAAAAAGGCATTGAAGATTTCAGATTAGCTATTCTAGGGAGCTGCAGGATGGCTTTTTATGCATGATCCAGCACTTTGGAAGGATTTTTATTAAAATGCTTAAAATTACACCAGCGTGTCTGCGTGCAACCACATACTTCAGTACCATAAACACCAAGCAGATAAAGAAACAGCATCACTGAGGGGGAAAAGGCAAAGTGAAACTTACCTTTCTGATGCCGATTTACTTGTACTTTTTTCCAGAATTCAAGGGACAAACCTGTACAAACAACCCTGCAAACACAAATGCATTGTACTACATGGAGAAGAAGCACTTGTGTGCTTTGTCTGTGTGCTGAGAATTTGCACTACAAGGGCACAGGCCTAATCTCACAAAAGCAACACATATGAAACGTTCACTGGAATTACTATAGAGAGGTTTCTCAGATGAGCAACTATCATACTGAAAATAAATGCATTTTGCTTTTAGAAAAAAACCTCATATGCTTCATGTGGCTTCTTTATTTTTAAAAAATCTTGACCATAATATAGTTAGCAATGTCTTCTATAAAATTCACACTTGCAAGGATGTATACTGCAGGAGCTACACCAGTCCTCTCCCATTAAGTAAACTTTATTTAGGTTATAACTGTAGGTAATGCTGGCTTACGAAGAAATGAGCTCCTCTGAAGCCTGAGCTGGTAGCACGTTGCATAAGCATAATGCTGTTTCATTTATTACAATAACTTATTTTCCCAAAAGATTAACCTGGAGGTGGCTTCTCCCCCAGCACTATACATCTGGGTATCTCCATAGTCTGAAGAAAATTAAGAGAAGGGAAAAAAAGAATAAGATAAAAATATCCTGAAATAGGTATTTGCAAACAAGTGATAGGAAAATATATTAGCAGGTACCCTCCCCCCAGTCCAGTTTTCTCAGGAGAACGGCAGTGGAGTCCTTCCCAAAGAGTTCCACGTTAAAGGGAGTCACAATTTCACAGGAACTTGGAATTTCCCCTTCAGCTCCTCTTCTTTGAAATACGCATTTTTCCTTACTTATTTATGTTCACTGCCCTCAATCATCCAGTCTCTAAAACGCTTTTCCATCAAGCTTCTGGCCCTCCAGTCACCAGCATTTACAGTGGGGATAATTTTCTGTGGCTTCAACCATTGAACAAAACGTTTCATTTCCAGGTAACTGCTGTGTTCGCTGTAAGGAATCCCTGAAATGAAACAAATCAGAGAGCTCTGTTACTCTACCTAGCTTCTTGCCAAAATACTTTTGCAAGCTTTCCAGCTCAGAAAAATTATTTTTTTTATTTTATTTATTATTATTTTTATTATTATTATTATTATTATTTTAATTCAGTCTAGAGATGTGAAGTTTACAGCTAAGTTAAAATGAAAATCCAGATTTTATTTCTGGAAAAGTTACTGTGCATTAAGTTACCAAATCAGTTGTCAGTGCAAATTGAACAGCATTTAACATTTGATTAAATTAATATTAAAATATTAAGAGATTCAATTCTAACCACTGACAAGAATTGAGAGGGAGAGGAATAGTCACAGCCTCTCCAGCATGAGAGTCAGGTACAGAATGAAACCTCGGCTCAGGAACTGCACTGCCACCAGCATCAGTGGGGCCAAGAATTCATCCCTGGAGTTACTGCAAGTATCACGTAAAAACCTTTATTTGTAGGAAGAGGACAGGAGCAAGAAGTATGAAAAAGAAACCTTTATTTACAGTGCTCTCAACTACTTTCTCCTGGAGTGATCCATCTGTTCAGTTTCTCAGTGAGTTATCTGAGAATGCATTGGTTACAATGAACAGGAGGAGTTCCCAGAAGAAAAATACAAAGACCGTTCACACAACTAAATGCAATGAATCTTTACCACACTTATACCATAAATGGTGATCTTTCCTCTTGTCTGAGGTTTGATATCTGCCAAAGAAAGGCATGAATCAGAGTAGGTCCACCCAGTAGGTCTGAAAGCCAGAACTTGATCAAAATTCTCAGAAAACTTATTCAAATGATCTTGCAATCCCTGTTAAAAAAAACAAATAGGACATATGCTGAATGCCATTAAATTACTCATTAGTTGAAAGACTGGAAATTTCATGATAGAGATATCAAATTAAATTTTGTTCTCGTGCTGTATAAGAGCTTTTTTCTTTTAAATACCACCCGCCTTCAAACCAATAACGATGAATATTTACACTTGCAGAGCACCTCATACCTTAGGATCTGAACTGTTTCATCTGAATAAGCACATATTAATAGCTGTGCATTACAAATCAGAACACATAAGGCATCATCACCTTTTTTTTTTTTTTTAACCTTGCCCCCAAGCCATTTGTTTCCTTTTCTCATCTGGAGGTCAGCACTCTTGTAGCAGAGTGGTGACAAAAAAGCCAAAAGCCAGCTTCAGTGCAAAACCATCTGGTTAATTTAAAGTGCCACTGGCATTTCGGTATCTGCTTGTGGCCAGAAGCACTAAGTAAATCAGTAAATTAACCAAAAAATTGCAGCAAGCCAGTGCAGAGGTACAGTGTTGCTCTGATCACTAAACTGGGCTTTATCACGTCTCTAGTCATGATAGGAAAAAAAAAAAACATCTCTTCAATGTAAAAATAAAAATATTAAACGGTTTCCAAGTTGGCTAAGTTAACCTCAATGCTGTGTAAGCTAGGATCGGGAAAAGGATGAGAAGGAAGAACAAGGAATGTACAGTCCTATTCCTAGATGAAGTGAGGTCAGAATTATTTCAAGCCAAAACCAGAAAATCAATTTCATCTGTATAAAACCTTAAAGGCGTGTTCTTCACTTGAAAGCCCTATGTGATTTTAGAGCTCAAAGTCATAAACCTTATGTCAGCAGCAGGAAGAATACAAAATAAAGACTGCATTAAAAAAAAAAAAAAGGGAATGCCAGGGAGGAGGGATGGAGATGGAGAGACTGTGACCAAACACCAATCACTAACTTAACGTGTCAAACACTGGAAAGTTATTAAGCAGGGAAGTGGCACAGAAAGCCTGAAGTAAAGCAGGAAAATGAATCCAAATTTGTCAAGACTAAGCTGCCTCCGTTTTTCTCTCTCTTTCAGATTACCTTTAAACTACAGCCTGCTGCTTTGCCTTAACGCCATTCTGTATTTCGTGGACCATTTTAGAACACCTCTTCACCCCAGAAACTAGTCACCTTTTCCTAACTAAGAAATTCCCACAGAAAGTCTCAACACCAAAACTCTATTGCGCCAAATCTCTTGACTGAACGCGCATTTAAATTCATCTGCGGTGAAACAATGTCTTAAACATGAACTGATTTACTTGCTTTGGCTACAAAAAATACAAAAGACTATACCATGGAAAAACTAAACCATGTGTGTATGCATAAAGCATTCTTCAATTTACTTGCTGTGCATATTTGACGATGCATAAATTTTCACTGAATTTTAAATATCCATACCCTCAAGTATCCGTATCCTTATTCATCAGCAGGAGATATAACATTGTTTTTGCAGGTAAAAATACGACTGCAAATCCGTGGAAATTGAACTGACAGGAATAGAAGAGAACCCTGTTCCCTTTTTATGTCAAACACCAAACTGGAATTTAGTAAGGTTCATGGGCCAAAGCGCATCCTCATGCAGAGCTGCATGCAGAAAACCCTTCCAGTCTTTTCCTACACCACATAAAGTAAGAGACAAGCTGAAAGCAAGAACTCAACACCAAAATATACTAATTGCTAAGAGGCTAGACCCTGCAGTCATTACAGAAATCACTTCAAAAAGGCCCGCACAGAGCAAGCCTTTGAACAAATCTCATCTTATCTTGTGCAAGGCTGCACTGAAGTGAAATTACGCTTCTGTGCATCATGTTTGGAGACATTTATTAATGTTTAATTGCATTTCATTTTCAATATAATGCTGTATGTCAAAGCTTGACTAAGTAAACATGATCTGACAAGAGGGTAATTAGCACCAAACACTGGCTGGGAAGAGCCACCGGTAAAGATCAGCCAGAAGGTTAAACAGAATGTACTTCTAGAACTTACCTTAAAATTAATTTGCATCATGGGAAGAATGTGAAGCAAAGTACCATCCCAGTTCATACTGATGAGGGAATTAACAGCTGCTGATTCCAAGCACTGCAGGGTTTTGTATTTATCACGGGACATGCTCGCTTTGGAGCCCAGAACTTCAGCAATTGCTTTAGGATTAATTGGAAAAACAAACAAAGAGAACCAAACACAAAAAAAAAAAAGAGTAAGAGTTATTTTGTTACTTGTTTGGAGCTATTCCTAGCTACTACACTGGGTCATTTTTACTATTGGGGAAAAAAAAAAATCTATATTCAATAAGATAATTTTAGAAGGTGAAACTGTTTGAGAAGAGAAACCTGTAGTGGCTGTTTAAAAAAAAAAAACCACCAAAAACCAACTCTACTCTAGCTCCTATGTTTTAGTGCCAGAATTACGTATGGCAACTGGAAAGAAAAGGAGAAGAGAAGCACAGTGACAAGTTCAAGATCATATTTCTTTGGTAAAATCTTACTGGCATGTATGGGTAATCACCTGAAACAAGCTAGAAACATGCAGGGTTTTGGAACATACAAATTAAACAAGCTAGAGCAACTAAATATCAGTGCAGAAGTTTAGTATTGATGACTTCAAACATACCTAAAAACTCAAACAGAGCACAGCTGTCTGCTCTAGTGTATACTCTAGAGCAATCACTTTGGTTTCTAATGCTGTACCTGACTGAAGCACAGCATACAAGATTTCCATTCGGACAGAAAGGTTGTGTTTTGGTTTGGGGAATGCTGCATAGAAGTTGATTTCTTTAAAACTGATAAATACGCATATTTAAGAAAATACATTACATGAAGCTTGAAAGAAAAACTGTTAGCAAAATAGAAGTTGAAGAATAATTATATCCTTCTGTTTCCTTGATAAGAGAGACAGTGAGATTACTAAAACAAATATACATCATTTATGTTTTAAAATGATCTCTGGCACTTTTCTCACCACAATCAAGTAAACAGGTTCACTCATCCAGTATCCAAGTATTTCTTCTGTATACTTGGGAGGGAGGTGTGTGTGTGTTTGTAAACATGGCAGAAAAATATTTCTTCCCCAAAGTTTAAACTTACTGATTAGAAAAATAAGGAAAAAAAGGAAAAAATAGGATTATTGAATCTATTCAATTAATGCAATTTCTGACCATCAAGAATAAGCAACCCCTTTGTTTCCTTTGGGAAAAAGGTCATTTAATGTGTACTTAAGCATTTATTTAGTCATTTGATCCATCGGTTGTTTTTTGTTGTTGTTTTTTTTTCCCCACATACCTAAAAAAACCTTTTCTTTTCCAATGGAATAGGTGCCACAGACAACAAGAGTACGGGGGTTTAAAGTCACCATCTCAAAGGCAGTATTGACAGCAAACTGGATAACCTCTTGTTGAGAAGGGAAGGTATATTCAGGACTGCAGTACCTGGGGCATGGAAACAAGACAGACCAGATGGAAGGCATCTGAATTTACTAAGGAGCTCCAAACTGCATATATGCAATAAGAAATGAAAAAGATGCTATCCGTAAATATAACTTCAGTTTGCTTGAAATCCATTTATTAGAAACCACTGAGGTGCTCAGATGAAACTGGACAAGATTTACTCTATGCATGCCTTCTCCCTATGTCTGTTCACTTGCCTGACACTAACGCTCAATTCTGTAGTTATTCCTCTATAAATACCAAGCGCTCTTTCAAGCTAGATATTTGTAGCACATTCTAATTACATCCTTATGTCTATTTTTTGTCATGCACAGAAAACCATAACATAAAGCATTATTCATTCACAGAAACATATGGGACAGAAATAAAGAACTGCAGCTGGACATTAGTCATCACTGAAAAACACTGTTATATACACGAGTCACAGAAAGGTCTAATGAAAACCTGGAAATCTGACTTATCCATTTGGCATTCTTTCACTCTTTCAATTCCCTCTCCCTACTTTTTCATAACAGAGCTGAACACTCATAGAAACAACGTTCCATAATCCTCTGGTTTTAGAACTGAACGACTTAACGTACAAATTTTAACACCAAGAACTTAATACCACTTACAAATAATAAGTCCATATCAACCAATACTTAGGCATCTTTTCCAATATCACTTTATTCTCTCACATTAACTGCACAGCAGATGAACAAGATAGATGTACACAGACTTTCAATAAATACCGGGTTTTACGTAACACTAAGCAGAACTAATGGGTGGTAAAACAGTAAGGTTATTCATACTTACAAGCATTTGGTTCACAAAGTCTTACTAAAGTGCAAAGAAGGTCGTACTGAAAAAAAAAATTAACACAACTTACGTGGTATCAAGGTAAAGGGTGTGGATTTTTTGACCAATCAAAGCAGGGTAACGCTCCATAGAAGGATCTGCCCTGAAGTCTCCTGTGTGCAGAATAGCAGTTCCACTAGGCAGGTAAAAAAGGATCATTGTTGCACCTGGACAACTGGAAAGAAAATACAAAAGACACCCACACATAAATCATGTTAGTTTCTACACAGATGTGGTGCTTTAAGACAAGTAATATACTGCCTCCCTGTAATAAGAAGGTGTGCAGAACAGCACTGTAAACCACACCTACTGGGCTGCCTAATGTAGCTAGATATTCCTAAAGGAATTTTAAAGCCGTTCTTATGGCCATAGACAAGGTAGACTTGAATTCTCAGCTGAGATTGAGAGAAAAAAACACATCAACATCAAAATAATCAAGCATTAACTTTCTTTTTGGGTTGCTCTTTTTTTGTTGGGTAGAACAAAAATGCTGCCTCCGTTGCAGTCTCTATTGAACTTGAGTTAAAGAGGAAACAGCATACCAAAAAAGAAGCAGCATTCTTATCTGTAAGAAACATTGCATTATTGCAGATGCATCTTCATTCCTCTAGGTCTTAATGAAGCATTTGCTTCTAAACATCACCCATGCTATCACCCAGCACCCAGAATTCACTGCTTCTAAGTCCAATTCTCGTGTTGGCCACAACGAATCCACTGCACCTTCTGCAGTTCCTCACCAAAGCTGTCTGAAGGGCAAGCATTCAGACAGGAAAATCAGAGCGAGACTGTTTTGGACATGAGTCATACATAAAGGGTAAATGAGATCTCAGAAAAGGAGAAAACTGGCATGAATCAGAGCTAAAATGACAAAATTGGTAAACTCTCCAAAAAGTTAAACTTCATACTTAAGGTTTACATGCCTTTCAAACTGTAGCAGGAGCCCAGGGAAGCAAACAGGAAAAATGAGAAGCGTCCAAATTACATAAGAAACAAGGCTTCCTTCATTCCCAGAAAGGCTTCTCAAAGGACTTCATGGAATCTTATCTCTCCAACTATAAACAAATCCTAAGATAAGTAATATTCAAACCAGCTGTGACACAGTGCTGTGTTTCAATATATGCTTTAGAGAGAGGACTTTTCTTCAAGCCCATAGCCAAATAAGGTACCAACAGACAGAACAGCAAGAGCACAGGGCTGGAATTCAGCAGCTACTGAACCCTAAATCCAGCATTACCACACACTGGCATTGTGTCACGCTGGGTAAGAATTTCACCCTTGTATCCCTGAATCCAGTACAAGTTACTTGCTGTGGTGTTTGTGGGTTTTTGGTTTGTTTCTGACTGGTTGGGTTTTGTCTCCCTCAGGAACCAAAGTACCACATTCTTCTTCAGCTGAAGATTTCGCTCTCTTGTGTTGTAGCCACAGAAACCTAACAGATCTCATCATCATTTCTAGGATGTTTCCAACCAGACTCAAAAAAATGGAAGTACACAAACCCTAGAAAATCATCCAAACTCTCAACAAGTGTAAACGTTAAGGAGATATGTGTGGTTAACACTAAAGTACTCATTACAAGCAAACAAAATAAAACTAAGGTTATGTTACCAAAAAAGCCTAAGACTCATTTTAAAAAATAGCTCGCCTATTCCAAAAGCTAACATCTGTAACAAGTTGAAGCTCCTATACTCCTAAGTCACTAATGAAGTGAAAATCTATGTTAGGAAGTCAACTCAGGTACCAGAAGTATTTCTGCCCTTAATTTTCAGGCCCACGGAAACCTGAAAACTATGAAAGAACTGGATCTGTTCAGCCAATTATCTTGAATATTCTACACACACATATAGGGCACAACAAATGCAATGATACGTACTGATTGGCATCCAGCAACAACACTTTGATCCCATTCACTATACATTCTGTGTCCATTGGCAGCACATGGATGTATTGCTCTTTGACTCGAAGTTTGCTCTTCACCAGATTGCCAGTTATCTGTAACAAGAAAAGGAACAGGAAGAAAATCTTAAAAAAAAACCTTTATTTATTTTAGAAACAAAGGCTCTCAAAGCCAAACTGTCTGGCTTAGAGGAACTATGAGAATGTTAGGAGGCCAACAAGAAGCAACATGATGAGTATTTGTTACACACTGCCTAGTCAAGAAGAGAAGCTGGCAATGCTTTTTTTAAATAACTGTAGAAGTTTCCAGGTCATGGGACCTAACTCTCATAATAGCGTACTGCAGTCAGTCCAGCACCTGCTGGAAGGACAACACAGGACGCATGCATTTCATTTTGATGCAGATTCTGGATGGGCTTATTAGGGAAGGTGCCCTACCATGCTAGGAGTAGAGAAGATTTGGTTGGACATAACATGGCCAGTGGCAGCCTTGGCCATTCGGAGGCCTGAAGAACAGGACACACAGGACCAGGCTAAAACAACAGCATTTACTTAACCTCAAGAAGTGAGGGCTTAAGGAGAACTTAAGTTCAAACTTTCCTCACTGGATGAGATTGATAGAGACTATGGAGACATATTGCTCAATGACACACGCAAAAAAAAAAAGAAAAACCAAGAAGCTGCAGTCACAAGTTGCAAAAAGAGACATTTCAATTGCATGTACTGAAAAAAAAAATCAGAGTGAGTTAAGCACTGCAACAAGTTGCATGGAGACAGTGGAATCTGTCCTTTTATATTTTTAAAATTTGACTGGCAAAGGCTCTGAACAATCTGATCTAACTTTGAAGTTTGCCCTGTTCTGAGCAGGAAATTGAACTACCTGACCTCTAGAGATCCATTTAAACCTAAATTAATTCATAGTAACTAAGCAAGTTTCACTAATCTTTAACAGACAAATTAGGATAAGATTTCTTCCCAGATTCCCCTGTACATATTATCCACTGTTCCAAATTGCCCCAAAAATGGAATGTCTGGTCCTGTATTTATTTTCATCAGTGATTATAGTTGCATATAGATTTGGTAACATCTGGTTACCTTGAAAAACCTTACCTTATTACAGTACAGTGGAAATACGAAGTTTTTTGTCAACCCACAATAGTGATCAGAGTGAAAATGAGTGAGGAAATAGGCTGTGCAGCCTTCTATTTCTCCATACTGGAAAGCATCCACTGTAAAGCCAGTTCCTAATGCAAAAAGGCAAGAGAAACCAGTCAGTAAACATACGTAGTTCAGAACAAGTGAACAAGTTTCTAATGAGATTTTTCTTATATTCTTCTTTTTTCATTTATTTCTTCTGAATGAGAAAGGGAATACAGCTCACATTACAAAGTGTCAGGTATCATTTAATGATGAACACCAAACAAAAAAATAATAATTTTTTTTTCCACATAAAAACGAAGTTTTAGCAAAGTGTCCACATGCAAATATGTTCACAGCCCGCCCATATATTTGTTGCTCAGCTGTCATCCTACTCAGATGGCAACTGGTTAAGCAAATCTGTATTTAACAGGTATTTTTGAAAGTTCACAGATTTAAAACCTTAGCACAAAATAAAACAGATACCAACAGCTTAACAAAATTTATTTTGTGATCAACCTGCAACATCTCAATTACTCTATGTTTAATATTCCCCTTAAACCATGCTATTGTATAGTTACCAAGTAAGTGACCTGGGATCTCCAAATTTGTCTGCTGAGATGAAACTTGAATGATTTGCTATTCCATGCTTTCAGTGAGGTGCTGTTTGTACAGAGATATTACATAACGACAGCAGCACAGAAGACAACCCTCCTCTCCACACATTTAATGTTTTTAATGCAGACATGATGACAAATGGTCCTTTTACACTGGGTCATACTTTTGTAAAACCACCAAATACTGCAAAGAACCAATTCATCTGGTAACACTCAAATATTTTTCATTTCATGATGCAGACATCTCCCAGCTCTTCCAGCAGAACTAGAAATAGCTCTACTCACTTGTAACTCCATTAAAAAAAAAAAAAAAAAACAGTTGTCTGCTAATAAAAGAAACAAAAGAAAACAAGAAATCCTCAAGTTGGTATCAACATGTAGCACTACCAGCACTGAAAATGTACTTCAGGTAAAGTAATACAACTCAAAACAAAAAAATACTACAGATAATAGCAAAACAACTTTAGAATTCCAGCGTAGGCATAGAACTCTGCTTTTCAAATTTATTATACATGGGAAATGCTCTCAGTTCATGGGACTCATGATAGTGGTGTAACCTCATGAAGACTTATAGGTCAATCTTCAAGATGCAGCTTGGCTCCTATAACCACTAATACATTTCTATTCGGCTTCCTCAAATATTCACGTAAGATTAAATCCTTTGGTGGTAAACAGAATTGTGAAGCTTTTAAAATTGCTGATGTACCACCCCATATTTAGCATAATTGTTTGAGAAGACTGCGAAATTCCTGTTTCCTGAGCTACATTCTACTGCTTCATTTTCATGTCTTTGCCTACAAAGTTGTAGCATTTAAAAACTTCAAATACAAAATGATTTTTTTTTTTTTTTTAAAATAGCAAAAGAAAAAAAGTGTAATCGACCAATCTATTTTCAGGGGGAAAATAAACAATGTAAAAGATTAAGTTCAGGAATTTAAAGTGAACACCAACAAAGGCGATATTAAAGAACACTTTAGAAAGTAAATCAGCTTACGATTCTTATTCTGTCAAAAATAAGCACAAGTCTGTCCTAGTAACTGTTTTCCTGAGGCAAACATTTCACTATGCTTTACTGAGGAGGCCTCTGTGGGCTGTTGTCCCATAGTCAGATTCTTCTGGAGATCCGCACCCAGACACGATTTTATTGACTTAGATGGAAGAAGTCATCAAAGTCTGTAGTCTAAATGAATACGGAGAGCTAAGAATGATGAAGCCGAAAATTAGGGGAAAAAAAATGCAATACACAAGCCCAAATTAGTTAACCACTACACCAAGCTGTAATTATCTCTCACCTGGTATTTTCTTGTAGAAAGGGCACTGTTTTTTCTTTGTTCCTTCACCTGCAGTAGGTGATTCTCTAAATCTTTTTCTCCACTTCCGTTGGCCACCAGAAGTTACATTTGCAACATCTCCATCTTTATTTGAACTTTCTTTAACTGCTTCTACATCCTCCACAGATCCTTGAGCTTTCCTTTTTTGCTGTCTGGGCCTCTTTCCATTGGGAGCTACTGAACTCAGGATCTGCTTTCCCTCACTCAAACACGCCTCTCCTTTGCTTTCCTCTTTTACTTTAGGTTTTAACCCAAAGAAAACACCAATGTCCATTTGTTTGAGTCCTTTGGCAGGACTGGCTTTGGCATTCATAGTCGCTAAGGAACGAGATGATACCATTTTAGAGATGGGGCTGGGAAAGCACACACCAGCTGCATCAAGGTTTTCTTCTTTCTTCTCCGCTGGCTGCAAACTCTCTTGGCAAGCTCCTTTTTCAATTGCATCAGCAGTCATTTTATCTGTATTAGTTAAAACAACACTTGGGCCTCTCAAAACCTTGTTTTTTTGAGACAGAGGAGATCCAGCACCTTCTGTGAGTAGCTCTAATTGTGTGTGAGTAAGACCTGAAAACACAGAATCCGAAGCACAGGCACCACTGTCTTGTGACTCCTTATTACCTGTATTAATAGCAGGGGAAATCAATCCTGGCTGTTGAGACTCCTCATTGCAATTAAGAGGAAAAGAGGATTCTGCTGATAGTGCCTCTTGCTGATTATCTACACATGGTGAATTACAGCACTTGCTGTCCACGTGATTCTGAGAAGCAGTTTTTCCACTATGATCCAGACAGCTCGATGTATTTATTTCCTCACAGTGATGCTTTTTAAATACAAAAACTTCAGAATTAGATTGTTCACCTTCAAAGTTCTGGACTTCGAGTAATTTATTTTGTGATGTTTTTGCTTCCTTCTCTTCCTCAGCTTCACCTTCACTTTCCTCACAAGTACTCAGCGGAGAATAAGAAATTTCACAGTCACTGAAATCAGCTTTTGACTGTAGTAGGCTTGGCTGACTTGTATCTTTTTGACTACAAAGATCTTCTCCCGAAACACTTTCTTGTGAAGACGTAAAGTCATAAAATTCAAATTTACAATCATTATCTGTGGTCTGCGTGAGCTGAAATGTTTGTTGAGGCTTTTGAATATCTGCAAAAGAGGAACTACTTTCACTGGTTATATTTGGAGACTTCCTTTGTGCTGAATCTTGTATCACTGATGTACGCTCATTATTTGGGACATTTTTTAAGCTCTTAGATGGTTTCTCAGTCTGTGAAATTTCTTCTACGTGACTTGGAAAACAGCTGGACTTTGCAGCAGTAGAACATGTCGTCTTCCTCTCCAAAGTGTTTGCTGCAGAGTTCACAAGATATTCTCCTGCTCTGCTTGCTGCAAGTAGAAAATGGCTATAGCGCTTGTAGTGGGATGGAATGGTAGATGTGCACACTAAACCATCAGGGCACTCTGTGGAAACAGTTCAGCCAAGAAGTAACATTAATACCTTTGTAAATATAGTTTGTGTAATTATTACATCAAATAAAAATCTCATGCGGCACATAATTTTAAAGCTTTTCTTATAGATCCAGTTCTTGGAGGGTAGAAGGCACAAGTACAAAGTAATTTTCAGGCTGCCAGGTCTCATGGCATGAAATGAAGTTTTAGGTTTTCCAACCTGATACTTGCACAGCACTGAGCCTGTATTAATTCACCCTTCTAATAAGATGTTACCCTGTTTCAGTACTGTTCTTACTACTGTGTTACGTGACTTCAAGTTTAGAATTGTCTCACATGCAAGCAATGAGCTCAGATCAATAGTGCCCGAAAGGGCCAAACATCTTTCAAAACAAACCAAATCTAGGCTCTGAATCAACTTGAAATTCCATTTAACATTGTCTGCTAGGTGACATGTTAAATTTTAAAAAGTTGTCAGGTATTTAATTATGTGTAAAAAGTACTCAGGATTCAGATGCCAACAAAAGATCTGTGGCTGTTCCCTGAACATTTTTTTGTTGACAGTTCACTAGCCTAACTTTTGAGAATTTTAAGACAGATGCAAATAAATTAGGATTTTTTTTCCCAGATTGTAGGTGGAAGAGATGGAAATGAGGTGTTAACACATCTGCTTTAAGTTAATACCACTGTCAAAATCAGGATTAAGGGCTCAGTTTTCATTGTTCCGAAGAAGAAACTTCAAGAAAAGTAAAAAAGATACGAAGAGGGAAGTAGTCACTACAACACCCTTTACTTCAAGTTGCCTGACAGACAGCGTACCATCTGTTTTTCAAAAGTTCTGAGGTGTATTAAAGAACTTAAGCTGGATTCCTGGATCTGTTTAGGTTCTTGCAAACGCTGTATTTCATTGCATGAAAATAGGAATTGGTTTAGGTTTTATTCCTCTTGTACAGAATTTAAAACCAAATTATGTTATCTTATGATACATGTACATGCACAATTCTGTGTAAGATTTCTAAAGCATACTGGACCAGTGGCTAACACTTCCTCTATGTTAGCCTATGGACTGATTTCTGCTTACAGCTGTAACAAAACAAACCACACAGTAATATGGATATCGGATAGTGAAATTTGCTTCTAAGGAAATTCTGTGCCAAAAGCTGCAAACATCCTTAACTGAAGGATATTTCCCATTATTTTAAAATGGTAAATATGTATCTTCGATTTCTTTCTTAAGCCAATGGAAATGGAACTTGTTAAACAACCATGAATCTTTATTAATGCTCCACATCTTTTGAGATTTTCCTATCAGATTTCCATGTTCTTCACAAAGAACTGAAAATTCTATATGAAAATGTTTGCACTACACATGAAAACCAGAACTTACAGCAGCATTATCTGTTTAACGTATTTTGCTGAAGACTTTTTTCTTACTCTAATCCTACCTTTTTCAAAAGATCCTGGAGTATCCAAGCATTCAGCAACGTGCCAGCGAGGTGTCTGCACCACCAGCAAGGAGAAGGGCATCTGACAGCTCGGGCAGTATCCATCACAAACCAGCTTTGTGCTTGGCGAGCCCTGTTCTGTCAGGCTGCTCACGCTTTCCTGAGGATGCACGCTGCTGTCATCTTTACACAGACCCAGGTCCTCACTCGGCCTCGATCTCTGCTCGTTTTTCTGAGGAGTACCATTTTCTTCCACAGATTTCTTTTTGTTTCCATTTCCCTTTCTTTTTGGTCTGCATTTGCCTTTGCTTACTGTCTGCATGGGCACAGAGGTACTGTCTGAGTTACTCTGTGGCTTTCGCTTCCTAATTGATTTGTATTCCCAAATGTCCTCTTCCAATAAACCATCTTCAGACATTGCAACATATGAAATACTGTCCTTACACTTAAGCAGTTCACAAATCTAACTTTCCTACTGTTAATACGTTTTGTCTTCCAGTAGTGAACGGGGGATGGAAGAAAAGCACTCGAACCCCATTCTACAAAAGCATTGCTGGGCCCCAAACCAAACAGCAGTCCCCGATGGGACAGGGGCATGGTGGATCCTATCCGGAAAATAATTTAACAAGCGCCTTTTTGAGTATCTGCAACCGCTGTTAAACAAGACCAGAACCTGTCAGACACAGAAAGAATGGCTGAGTGAGCCATTTCCTTCAGCCCTCCCCCCAAGCCCCCAGCCCAGCCTGGGGTGGTGAAGCCCGGCTCGCCTCGGACCTCTGACCGCTCCCGAGAAAGATTTAAAAGAAAACGTGACTTCAGCTTCGAGTGCGCTGCCAGGAGCCGCCACACAGCGAAGGCCAAGGTGAGCAGGGAGCCGCTGGGACCCCGCGCTCCGCTCCCGCCACGAACCGGCCGCCACTCAGGCGCGCGCCGCCGCCCGGCCCTCGAAGCCCACGCAGCAGAGCGTCGGCGTCCGCAGTTTCGTCACCACCTCTGACATTACACCCCCCCAAAAAAAATATTTCCCCTTTTTTTTTGTTGGATTTTAGTCCCGGTCCATCCCAATTGTAAGGTATTTTCCACTTAAGAACAAAAAAAAAATGAAATGAGCGGGGAAAAAATGGTGATGAATCTGCTGGGTAGGAATCACCGCTGAGGGTTTAGCACACAGTTACCCTCACGAATGTGCTTCTGCGATTAGCAAAAGCCAGGTCAAAATCCGAAATGAATTAAAAAGCGCCCCTCCTTTAGAAAAGGTGAGTTTCTGTTTGTTTTTGTTTAGCGTTTTCCTTGCTTTTTTTGCTTTGTTTTAATTACAGCTTTTCTTTCCCTTGCCGAATGTGCGGCGGCGAAGCGACAGGCCAGTAAACAGCGGCGGGCTCGGCCGGGAGGCGCCATGGCGGCGGAGGGCCTGGCGGGGCTCCTGCCCGCTCAGACGCAGCTGGAGTACGCGCTGCTCGACGCCGACACCCCTCAGGAGAAGGAGAACCTGGTCTACCAGTACCTGAAGAAGATGGACAGCCGGGAGCGGGACCTGACGATACCCGAGCTCGGCGGAGGTGGGTTGGAGGGGCACGGATGCGCCGCGGAATCACCGCCCCATTGGCTACTGTTGTAAAAGGCCAAGAGAAAATAACCTCTTTACGAGTGTCCTTTTTGCTACCTCTTGTAAAAACGCGCTCTTTAAAGCCTCGTTCTTAAAGTTCCGATAGCTTCGTTAACTTTTCTTTCTCTTTTTCGAACAGAGGGTTTCATTTTTCTGCAGGAAGCTTCCTCCCGAGTTTCTTTGGTTTCACTGCAGTCTTTGCCCTTCCGCTTCAGGCCTTTCTCAGCTCCCTCCCCCCCCGTGACTGATTTGTGCTGTTTGCCGATTTTTGTGTTCCTGCTAACGTGTTCTGTGCTGGAGGTGTCATCCCGGTCCAGTGGTGTGCCTCTTTTCCCTGCCTGTATTTCACATAAGTCTACAACTCATCCACAAAGTATTCATCTTGCAATTGCTGCTCAGGGTGCTTGTGGCCTTAGCGATGCTCCCTGGGACTGTGAGAGATGAGGGGTTGCAAAGCAGAGACCAAAACAGATGAAATACAGAATTAACATTACTCACATAGCATAAGAATGAATTCTGACTCTTAACCACTGTTAATGCTTTTACTTGAATTGGATTTTCACTGCTGTCACTAGTATTGTTTCACTTTCTGTATTCTGTCAAAGAATGTGTTTGTCTCCAGAAATCAGATCAAGTAAGTAGCCAGCAGTTTTTAATTCCAGTATGCTTTAAGGGAAGATATTTTAATGAAAAGGATCATGATGCTATTATTCTTCTTTTAAAAAGAAAAATGTAAAGCGTTACCCTTGTACTGCAGAAATGCGTGAACTGAAATTTACTGTCTCCAGATCTGAATGTGTACATTCATGTTGTGTATATGAACATATATACCCTGCATGCATATAGAGAGAGGCTAAACTTTCTCATAGTGAAGCAGGAAACAAATCTGCTGACTTGAATAGCAATAACTTCTGGAGCACTGAGATCGTAGCTTGCTGAAACTGACATGGTAAAGGTTTTGACTATTTTCAGATGATTCATAGTACATTTGTACATTTTAAAAAAATAGTCCTTCAAGAATTGAGCTTGACTTTGCAATGTATTGCATCTGTTCTTCCCCTTTTTTTCTTCCTCCAAGAACAGTGAGTGGTAGAATTGGCAAATAATGATCTAGTTCATACCTAAGTGCCACTTGCTCATCAGAGTAATATCAGTTACTAGCGAGAAAGCATTGCTTTCATGTTTTAGATCAAGTAATTAAAATAAATGTCCAAGTGTATAGCCACCTGTCTGAAGGGGTTATATCTCTTCCCAGGTGACAGAATTATTTCATATCTGTTATATCAAAGTGTTGAAAATTAAGATCAAAACTAAAAAGGCAAAAATATTGCAGTCATCTCTGAAAGCAGTTCTTTAGAAAATTGTTGTAAAATGACAAAGAGTTTAACAAGTTTTTATTTTGCTTACAGTTGAGTTTTTAAGTGAATAGTTATTAACACCTACGATGCTGCTAGGTGTCAAATAATGTAGATTATGTTTTAAAACATGGAAATTGCTCTGCAGCTTGCATCTTTTGTCAATTAAAAAGAATCTATTTAACCGTACAAGTTGCACTTTCAGTGTTATATTACATTTGTAACAATTTCTATTCTTTTAGTAGTTTTGAAGATTTATGTAATATAAGGATAAGTCTGATAAACATAAGACTTCTGTTTTGCTTTTCTACTTGGTAGAAATAGATGGGGCTGTTTGTCTTAAGTGAAATGTACTAGGAATGTTATGCATTGCATACCAGTTAGTTACAGGTGTCTTCCTTTCCCTAACTGCCTACCTCTGTTCTCTGTGCAGATCTACAGTGGTTAAACACTGAAGGTCCTATTTCTCTTCACAAAGACCTTTGTGGAAAAGTTGTGGTGTTGGATTTCTTTACTTACTGCTGCATCAATTGCTTGCACCTGCTGCCTGATCTCCATGAATTAGAGCACCAGTACTCTGATAAAGGTAACAGAGCTTTGGCTTGCACAGAATAGAATTTCCTGGCAGTGTTGCAGGTGGAGTAGCTGAGTCACTTTGGTTACTAGACAGCTGGCAGCATTTCAGGGATGCCTAAAAATGTCTTCTAATCTTTTAAGTAGCCTGAAAAAGGTTACTGGCTATACTCTCATCACAGTTTTAGGTGGGGTTAAATACAGTATCTTTTATGTCTGTATAGTTAAAGGAACAGGATATGTGCTTAAAACACAAATCTGATACCCGCATGGGACTATTTGCAAGATGTAAGGATGTAAGTTATGGGCTCAAAGTTATGGTATGACTTGGAAATCAGCTCCAAGCAGGACATTGTACAAATGGTAGACTGGTAGTTTTCCCATCCCCCCCCCCCCCCCCATTGAAATAACAAAATACATAAACTTGATTTAGGATTTTTTTGCATGATCTTGTTTTCAATTAGTAGCCCTCTAGTCTGGAGAGGAGATTAAACTCTAAATTTACATCTGAAATAAAGCCCCTCTCTCTGTGGTCAATGGAAGATCCAGGACAATTACTATTTAAAATTTAGTCTCTCCTCATTCTGATGACTTGTCAGAGGGAAGTGGTTCTTACAGAGGAATGCATCAGCTACTAAGTTAACTTGTCTATTTTAGTAGACTAATTAGATAAAGAACAATGTTACTTTCAGTCCCTAAAATATTTTATTGAATATAATAAAAGTTAAAGGTAATGTAATTTTTACATTTGATTCTACATCAGCATGTCTGATTTGATTTTCATTTTGTCAGCATTTATTTTCCCATGTTCCCTGTTTTCATTAGAAAAACAGATGGCAGTGTCTTTGAAATTAAAAGTTCGTTAAGTTAATTCACTCATACATTGTAGGTTTAAGTAGTGCTTTACAAAAGATCAAAATAATTAAATTTTTCAAGGCAGGTAAATTGTTTGCTTTGGAGAAATTTGATAACTGCTATGATGTTTTAGCTGTGAGGAACTTTATTAAAGAAAAACTTTCATAGCTTTTTTGTGGAGGAGACAATTTTAAGTGGAAAGTGATGAACAGATTATGAAGGGATTGCTCTGGATGTCAGGCATGCTGGGAAGAAGGTCTGCTCTGAGACACTGGAAGACTGCACTGATCATTAAATTGATAGCATCTTTAAATAATAAGGATTCTCAAGTGTAGTGTTGTTGTACTAATATAGCAGTCATATCTTTCACTTGTTTTTAAAACCAAGATGTTAAATCTGTTGGTAACAAAAAACATTATTTTAACAACCTTGAGGAGAGTGATCTGCTGATAGATGACAAACGCTTTTTAGATTTGAGCTATAAAGGAACTGGAGTTCAGAGAAAGATGCTTGGGTTGGAAATGAAGAAATAAGTAGAAAGAAATGAGAGCAAGTATTTGGGAGATAAATATAAGTTAATAGTCACTAAGAGATAAGAAAAGCCAACTTGAGAAACCCGAGAAAAGTAAAGGCTGGAAGAATAAGACTGAAGTAGAAAGAATGTTGGGCGTAGCAAAAATACTTTAAGAATACTAAGATAATGATGCTGGAGTTTCATTCCATTTTAATCTGCTGCCTTCTTTAGTTCATGGAAGTCCATTGTCCCTTCAGGGTATGGGGGGCAGATTGACTGTTACTTGGGTTGGTTTCCCCATCTCTCACTTCATGATTTCAAAAAAAAAAAGAAGCCCTATAACATTTACATACACATCTCATGTACATATTTACAGAGCTATAGCAGTGGCAGAGTCCTGATCCAGACAGATGATTTGTTAGAGTAAGATGTTTGTTTTTCCTCTCTGAATAACTATTTCATAGTGCATTTGGATCTTTAATCTGGTGTTAGAATAGCTAAAGGAGTGTTGCCTCCATATTTCTGCATTACTGAGGACAAACCTTAATATTGATATAATTTGCAGCAAAGTCTTTCTGTGCATAATTTTTTAATATCTAATTACTTTTTTGGCCACATGCTTCAAATCCTGTCTTATTGGAAGAATGTAGAAACTTCAGTAATACTATCAGACATGAGAATCTTGAAGTTTTAGGATCATCCTAAGCCATCAGATACATCTTTGCACACACGCACACAGTTCTATTGTCTGGAACTTGAGATTTATCTCAAAGTAAAGACTACTTTCCATAGGATTAAATGTCACCTAGCATCTTTATCTGATCTGTTCTTGTTGCTATCTTCAGTGGAGCTATTTCTGTTTTTCAAGTGGCATTCAGAAAGTTATTTTAAACCCCAGTGCATAACCAGTTCATGTTATCAGCAGTCCAGAAATTACTTCTATAAGAGGGAGTACTTTTTAATATTCAGAAATAGCTTGGCGTACCTCCAGTGTTATGCTCTGCTGAAATCCTTCAAATAGTGTTTTAAATGGTGTGCATTCTCTTGTATCAGTGTAGCATCTGTCAGTTTCCACAGGAGTTTTCTTCATGAGATTGTATAATGTCTGTACTGTATAGGTATCCAATATAGAGTTATCCTTCCAGCCTTAATGATATTTTTGATGGACAGATACAAGCACTGCTGCTGATCCTATTATAGTAAAAATGTTTAAATTGCTGTTTGGAGTTTAGCAGTTTATGACACTAGAACTTGAGTTGTATCACATTGCAACATGCCATGCCTACCAGAGTGGCAGTGACAATACCTTCTTTTGCTTTCTTAATTCTCTGTGAACTTGTTTTATTCAGCTAACATGCAGAGCTTTACCCTTCCTTGTTTTCATATGAAAATACTACCATTCCTCTAGATGCTGTTCTTCTCCATTAATACTGTTTTATAGCTG
This sequence comes from Numida meleagris, assembly GCF_002078875.1. NCBI lineage: Eukaryota > Metazoa > Chordata > Aves > Galliformes > Numididae > Numida > Numida meleagris. Next base: position 8,045,122 of record NC_034413.1, on the reverse strand, counting down.
AGGAGAAGAGCCAAAATAGAAAAATAAGTCTCAATTTCTTCATAAACAAATAAAAAGCAAGTCAGAGATTAAATTGGTTTGTTTGTTTTTAGAAGGAAACAAAGTCCTCTGAGCTCAATAGTACAACTGTAAGTCATGAGGTAATAGCCTTTCTTACATTTCTGCCACAAAACCCTCAAAATAATTTAGTTGAAATAGAAGTTAAATATGGCTTGTGCTGCCAAAACAATAACAGTTCTGGCAGCCCTCCATTTTCAGAGATGATTCATCAAGTGCTAGCAATGCACACTGCATTGCTGCAGAAAATTTCTTTCCTGGAGCAGGTGTCAGACAACTGTGATGTACACTAGAAGGCTTATTCCCCTTTTGTAGAAGGGGATTATTTATGCTCCAGCTTTGTACACTATAATCATTTTGCTGCATTATTTGCAGTAACAGAGTTGCTCAATAATCCATATTATGTATCAATTTAAGCTTTAAAACCTCAAAGAAAAAAAACAGAAAACCCCAAAACAACTAAAGCCAAACAGCAATACAGGCACTAGAAGAAAAGCAGAGTAGAATTCCTCATGCCAGGAATGCTTTCCTAAGGTAGCATTTGAATTTTTGCATTGTAGAATAGAGCAAGATAAACACACATTCCATAACAGTGTTCATAAAGGCTGGGAAGAAAACACACTGTTCAGTTTAGAATTAAACTATTCAGATGGCAGCATAGATAGGAGTATATTGCAAAGCTTTAAGGGAATGTAATGGCTTAAAGATCTCTACAACTCAACAGATATTAAGAGTGCGAGGAGAAAAAGGGTTGACATTTTTGCAAGAAGCAGGTTTAAAAAAGTTTCCACTGAGCAACAGGGAAATAAGAGATTTGCAGGTGTGTTTTTAGATAGTCTGAGGAAGAGTCTCTAAAAAAAAAAAAGACACTGCTACCCTGACTTCAAACCAGCTGCGTGGATAAGTGTCCTGGCAGTAGGGCCTTGAAGGTTTGAAGTCCTATTGGAAATAACTATGGCAAAGTATAGCAAATACCTGCAAGAAAGCAGCTCAAGATTTCTTAACTCAAATGAGTTTGTGTAACAGAAAGTATTCTTCCTGTGTCAGCAAAGTTAAGGACTGTGAAGTTCGGATGAAAAAACGCAGTTTTAGACTGTATTAGTCTAATTCAGCATTGCCATAATGTGGGACTATTAGCTGATTCTTTAATAGAAGTGATTTTGCTTGCTTAGATTTAAGGGCCTGTCTGGTCAGAAGTTGGTAGGTTGACAGAACTTAGAGGAGCAGACAGTGGGAGAGCTCTCCAACTTCTACTTGCAAACAACAGATTGCTCAGACCATCAAGGGTAGATGAGAGATGCCAGCTAGCCAAACTTCACCACTTACATAGAGCAAGGGGGATAATAACACAAAAAAAAAAGTAACAAATCATTGTGTGACAGATATCCATTAATGCTAGATGAAATGAGGTATATAAGATAGCTGATTTAGTGTTAGGGAAAAAAATAAGCATTTCTTGTGGATTAAGAAAAGCCAAAGGGCTAGAATGTTTATAAATTTCTTTGATAAGGAAACAAACTTCTGCCACTTGAATGATAATTCAATTGTGATTTTCTTTCATAAAGAGCAAGCTTTGGATTTTGATCATTGCAGTTGGAAATGGAAGTGGGAGATAGAAGCAGGCAAGAGAAGAAGGACTTCGCCCTGGCAACTATGAGAAACTATAAAGTGAGAAATAAGTTTGCCAGCAATATGGTTGAAAGTGTTTAGTTCTTTCAGATTAGGTGTAGCAAACTGATGAAAGTTTCATTCTGTTGTAACAAAAAGTTATTTTCAGTTAAGGGCAAAAATAGTCTTTTAAGTATCTGCTACTACAAATAACAGTTCCTTCAGTCTTTCTGAAAATCTGATAAAATCCTTTCAGATAGGAAAGACTTTAAAGTTTGTCTTTTCCAGATTAGTGACCTTTCCCATATTCAAATCAACAGCAAATAAAGGCACTTGCTTCCTTACGGATTCACACTGCACATCTGCTTTTATCCTTTAAACCTTTACGTTTATATAAATAGGATACAATTTACTAGCTGTTCAACCAAATTTGTTTTGTCTGTAGTAGTACAATACAACATTTTTCATTGCAGTGTTTGAGGGAGCACAAATTAATTTGAGATGTAACTTAAGATAAATGTAATTTAAGAACCTCATTAAGTACTTCAGGGCTGTACACCAGTTGTATATCAAAGTTAGCTTGGATAACGTCTCTTCCTCATCCCTGACACCTGTAGGGTCTCTAAGTCTCCTTCTCTATGATATTACTCATATTGTTGATAAAATAAGGAATTCAGTATAGACATTGGTAGCTGGGAGAAGGAAGGAAACACTGTAGATATTTGAATGCAAGTGATAAAGAGTTCATAGATGCTAAATATATGTATAGGTATAACTGAAAAAAGAAGAAAGCACTTTCTTATTGCTGTCAGTTTTTTTTTAGTTAGTGAAATCAACCAGAAAGGGTGTTAACTGTAAGGATATTCCCCTTTCCCATTGAATTTAACTTCTCTACTCAACCTAACACATAAGATTAGATAGAATTTTGTAACTTTTTTTTGGTTAAAGTAGTAGAATGATTCCAGTTACCTGTTGTTACAATAGGTTTGCTATATCTAGAAACACCCATGGTTTTTACATCCATAGTAAAGCGTAACATAACAGTAAGCACAGCAACAACAGCAGAGCAGCAAGATCCCAGGCCACAGCAAATGAGGATTCTCTCAAACACGACAGCAGCAAACACAGAAATAAGGGAAGGCAGCTGCTTACCTTCAGAAGGCCTCAGGTACACAGGGATCTCCAGCAAGATATCCCTTCCTCCACTGCCAGCCCTTAAATGAGGTCTGGGAAGGGATGGATCCTGGCTCCACTCCTTCCAGTCACTCAGTGCATTGCATGCACCTGAGCTCCCCTGGGTTGGCCCTGCCTTCCCCCCCAGGTGCTCAATCACTGCTTCAAGCCGTGACTTAGCATTTCCACTACATAGGGTTAACATCTGAAGATTTCAATTAGATCAACAGTTTCGGTTTAAAATTATTGTACTGCAGCTTTCTACAACCGCATGGTTGTTACTGTCGTTATCTTCCTGGCTTCAGTAACGAAAGATCTTCAGTGTCTCATTCTTTTATGATGGCTGCGAGCAACAGATTCTAGAAATGGAATGTTCTCAAATTTAATCAAATGTCATGGTTCAGACAGTCTCATTTATTTTGCTAGCATCTCTGAATTTCAAAATAAAAATAACCCCAAACCCAAATCATTGCAGATTTGACAAGTTACTTTGACTATAACAACATGATGTTTATGGCTAAGTATTCTTTAAGCACAGAATGAAACAAAATATGGTGCTGATGTCATGTACATTGCTCATTTAATTTCTGAGAGATTATGCTAGTAAAACATAATTTAAAGCACTGAAAAAGGATCCAGAATTGTTTGTTAGGGTGTTTGAGGTTTTTTCCTCCTAGGAAGTACTGAAAAGTGACTTTGCTAAAGCAAGGCTCTTCATTCTTTTTCAGTTAAGTAGGTAGGGAACTGCTGATGAAATTGTTTACATGGGGTGGAAATATATTTATTTTTTGTCATGCAGAGAAAAGCTGATGAATTGTGAACTGTAGATTTTCTGTTTGAGTTTCATTGAAATGAGAAAATAAACAGGCAATTCAGTTGTGTGCTTTTTGATCAATTTGATGGCTGATGCTGTCTATCCCATATATAGAAGCTGAATTATATTACTTTGTGCTTATCCAGCACCTTCATAGAATCATAGAATGGCTTGGGTTGGAAGGGACCCCAAGGATCATCAAGTTCCAACCCCCTTGCCACAGGCAGAGCCACCAACCCCCTGATCTGGTACTAGACCAGGCTGCCCAGGGCCCCATCCAACCTGGCCTTGAACACCTCCAGGGATGGAGCATCCACAGCCTCTCTGGGCAGCCTGTTCCAGCACATCACCACTCTTTCTGTGAAGAACTTTCCCGTGACATCCAATCTAAACCTTTCCTCCTTGAGCTTAAAACCATTCCCCCTTGTCCTATCACTGTCTACCCAAGTAAAAAGTTGACTCCCCTCTTTTTTATAATCCCCTTTTAAATCCTGGAAGGCTGCAGTGGGGTCTCCTTGGCGCCTTCTCTTCTCTGGGCTGAACAAGTCCAGCTGCCTCAGCCTGTCTTCATAGGGGAGGTGCTCCAGCCCTCTGGTGATCTTCATGGCACTCCTCTGTACCCTCTCCAACAGCTCCACATCTTTCTTGTATTGGGGGCCCCAGGCCTGGACGCAGTACTCCAGATGAGGCCTCACAGGGGCAGAGTGGAGAGGGACAATCACCTCCCTCTCCCTGCTGGCCACCCCTCTTCTGATGGAGCCCAGGATACCATTGGTCTTCCAAGCTAGAAGAGCACACTGCTGAGTCATGTACAGTTTTTCATCCACCAGGACCACCAGGTCCTTCTCCGCAGGGCTACTCTCAAGGAATTCTTCTCCCAGTCTGTATACATATCTGGGATTAGTCTGACCCAAGCGCAAAAGCTTGCACTTTGCTGTGCTGGAACTCATTAGGTTCACACGGGTCCATCTTTCAAGTTTCTCAAGGTCCCTCTGGATGGCATCACTTCCTTCTAACATGTCAGCAGCACCACTCCTTTTGCTGTCATCAGCAAACTTGCTGAGGGTGCACTCAGACTCGTCATCAATGTCATTGATGAAGAAGTTGAAGAGAACCTTCATGCTAGGATTTCAAGTGCAGTATCTCTGTTGCAGGAAAACGTATACTATTGATTGTCTTTATAAACCAAATATAGATATTTTGTTAAAAATCTTAAGAGGAAGGGTAAAAATTGAAGGTTAAATTGACTTAATCCTTTTTTTTTTTTTAAGAAAGGAGTTGGGACTTGGTTTGTAATAGCACTATTTTTCATAGTTTCCAGTGCTGCCAGCATTACAATACAGAAATACAGAATACTGTTTTGATTTTAGGAGCCTGTACATTTCATTTCTTTATTGTTTATCTAAAGTTCCATGTTATATTTGTGATTCCTAGTTTACAATAGAAAAGTATTAATTTTCTGTAAACAAGATAGGTGTGTAAAGGAATGAGAAGTCAAAGAGGTATGGTGAATACTTGAGAAAACAAAGTATCGGTTGAACTGCTACAGCTTACCCATGATTATTTTCAAAGTATTTTCTGCCTTAATATGCAGAGGTTCAGGAATTAGAACTATTTATGACATATTATGCTTTTTACTTGTTCGGTTCTCTTCATTCTGAAATGCATTCAGTTACGTTGGAGGATAACTGCTTTATTTTTATTTTTGTAATTGAATACAAATATATTTAAATGTAATAATTCACTTTTCCTTTCAGATGGTCTTGTTATTATTGGTGTCCATTCAGCGAAGTTTCCAAACGAAAAAGTTCTGGATAACATTAAGAGTGCAGTTTTGAGGTACAATATTGTCCACCCTGTAGTGAATGATGCAGATGCAACACTGTGGCATGAACTAGAAGTGTCCTGCTGGCCAACTCTGGTCATTCTTGGGCCTCGTGGAAACATGCTGTTTTCACTTGTTGGAGAAGGGCACAAAGAGAAGTTGTTTTTATTTACTTCAGTAACACTGAAATTCTACAAGGAGAGAGGACAAATTAAAGATAACAGTATTGGAATAAAGCTATACAAAGACTCTCTCCCACCTTCTCCCCTGCTGTTTCCTGGCAAAGTGACAGTAGATAAATCAGGAGAAAGGCTGGTAATAGCAGACACTGGACATCACAGGATTTTGGTCACTCAGAAAAACGGGCAGATTCTACACACTATTGGAGGTAAGGTTATATAAATTTTGTTACGAACTTTTTAGTTTAGGGGTGGACTGTATTCTGTGGTGATCCTAGGATCTACTAATTCATAAACATTGTCAGAATTTTTTTTCTCAGAAAATCACTTGTACTGGACACGGAAGGGCTATAGTGTAGTACTGTCAGTGGGAAATTGTTATGCAACTGGTTGAGTTGTCTCTAATTCATTTTCTTTGTTTCATTAACTATGTTCTGTATTTTTATGTGACAACCAATATGAATTACAAAAAATACAGTTTTTCTTTCTTCTGAAAGAGCTTCAAATGCATTTAGATTTAAGTGATGTATATCCACATCTAGCAGCGAGGTAAGGAAAAGAGATAAGAACACTTCCCTTTCCAAGAGGCAAAAAAGAACATTGGATTATGGTGGAGTTGTGTTCTGGGGGTGCTTTTTGTTTGTTTTTGAGTGAAGAGTACCTCTCAATAGGATCATTGGAGTTGGTATACCAGTGGCATTACTGTTTTAAGAAAGGAAGAAAAACTTTGATTATTTGTAGGAACAGTGCACTGAGTTATTACTCAAGTGAACCTTGGTCAAAGCATCAGTCACTGTGCTCTTCTCCTACAAGAAGCACAAACAGGATTTATTATGACAAGAGTCAGACAGTTTGGTTTCTGTTTTGTGTGTGAGCTGAAATCTCTGCCAACAAAGTACTCATCAGTGTTCTGGGATGTTCAGTAAAGAACAACTCGGAGGGAAGTGTCCTATTGGTTCCTTGGTTCCCATGGCACTCTGTGCTGTGTCCTAGTTACAAGGGGAACAACTGGAGTCTGACACACTAGCACCTCAGTATTTCATGTCTGCTCATGTCTGAATTGTATTCTGACAGTAAGTCGTAAAAGTTTGTATGTTTTAGTGACTCATTAAATGATTCTGTGGGCAGAAAATAACGTAATGAAGTTGATAATACAGTAATAAATGTGGGCATGCACAAAGGTTGAAATTGCTATATTTGCATCATAAATCATGTTGTGCACGTAACTCATGTATCTAAATGTCTTCTGCTGACACACAGTGCTGATGCACTTTAAATGTTACTCCATCTAAAATACAGTGCTTACACTGATACTGTTTTATCGAGGTCATATTCCTCTCTGTTTCTTCACTGTGCTATGCAGAAGGCTGTCACTCCATCATTCTCACTGTTCTTCTGTGTAATTAGTTGCATTTCATCTTTTTGCTGGATTTTTATTAGTAGTGAGAAAGTGCTGCTAATCAAATACTAGTTTCATTGTGTTTACAGTAAAATCGAAACCACTGAAACGAAATTGAGTTTGGAATTTAAAATCTTTGCTTCTGACTAGCTTTGATGTAATGAAGAATTAATAAAAAAGGAGGTTTTGAGAGTTGTCTTCTGCAGTTACAATTGTCTCTTAGCAAAATGGAACAGGAGCAATGTAGACCTTTACTAAGACTTTTTTCTGAAAGATAATCTTAAAGATGCAGAGAACTTGTGGAGAATGACTTCAAACCTTAGTATCTGCCGAAAGCAATTACACATCACAGTGATTAAAGTGAGGCTACACAAAATGTGAGTAATGTAAACTCTACAAGGCACTACGAAAGCATCTTTTAGAATATGTGATTATCTTACAGGTTTAAATAGACTGTTTATTTTCAGGATTTTTAAATGAATTTTGAGTTTGCTTTGATTCATTTATAGGTCCAAATAGTGGAAGAAAAGATGGGAGATTTTCAGAGGCATCTTTCAACTCACCACAAGGCGTTGCTATAAAAAATAATGTTATTTACGTAGCTGATACAGAAAATCATCTAATTAGAAAGGTAATTTTTCCATAAACAAATTTAATCTCTTGTGCCTCACCATACTTACTTGAAAATTTATACCAAGTGACTTCTTCTACAAATGCTCTCAACATCAAGAAAGAAATTTGGCCTATTATCTTCTGAAAAAAATGCTTTTGTGTGGTGGTTCTTTAAAGGGCTGCATATATCTTTTGTACTTCCTTTCAAATGAAGCTGTGTGATTCTTCTAGTGACTCTTCCTTTTCTGTTATAAGAAATATTTATTCTTAGTACTGGAAGCAGAAGTTGTTTTTGTTTCGTTTCCAGTTGTGAAAGATTCTTATCTGAGGTTATCATATTCTTAAGGTTTGATGGATATCTAAATGTTTGGGCCTGTAAAGTAGAGGTACCTGCTTTAATCCATGTGGGTTTTTTTTCTGTTAAACACTTGCAAGTTTTTAGCACATAGGAACGTTGCTGTTAAGATTTAATTGGAGTTGAATCTTAAACTCGGATAGGGGTTAGGTCAAACTTAGAATAATGAGAAGTTTGCTGAAGCAATATCATCTTACCTTATTATTAAAAGGGAGATATTAGAAGTCACTCATAGATTTAGGTTGCAGAAATAACAAATATTTTCCTATAATTTTTTAGATTACTTTATCTAAAGACAAGAAATAATTTTACAATATTTGAGCTTTTATAGCATATTCCTTTAGAATTTTAAAACCTATATCCATTGTCCATCTGAAATACTTCTCTAGAAAACTGTAATGCTTTCTTCCAAAATTCCTGAGCAGATCTTTGCAGATCAGTGTTTTTGATGCATCTGGAAGAGAATTGCAGTCAGTTGTTTTTCCTGCTGCCTTACCTCCCTAACACCAGCAGAAAGCATTATGATAAAATTAACAATTTTCCTTCATAAACAAATACCTGAAATTTATTAGGATTAGGGTTTTACTTGTGAAGATACTCTTGTTTTTCCATAGGTAGCTCAGATTATCTGTATTACCTCTGTATTAACTACGGTTGCTGTTGTACATTTAGTGTACATCATTTTGCTTCTTACAGATTGACCTGGAATTAGAGATTGTGACCACTGTAGCAGGCATTGGGATACAAGGTGTTGATAAAGAAGGTGGAGCAAAAGGAGAAGAACAGCCTATCAGCTCTCCTTGGGATGTGGTCTTCGGAAATTCAGGTGCAGTTTCAGCTGAGGTTTTAACAAAATCTCACAAGCATGAGTGTTTGCTAAATGTTTTCCTGTTATGGTAGTAACCCGAAACGTGAAAGAGTAAGATGTACTTCACAATCGAGTCTAAAAACTGGTGGTTTCGTTTGCGTAAGTACCGCCGTTATCAGCTCTGAATTTCTGATGTGAATCCTGAAAAAATGTGAGCTGTTTACCAATCTGAAGAAAAATTCTTTTGCAGAAAGTTATGTATTTACTCGGTCAAAATACAGAAGAGAATTGTGATTGCCTTTGCTAGGCCGGTGCTCTATGCCAGGATGAGTGAAGAAGCAGCTGCGTTTTACAGGAAGTGGACATTGTCTGAAGCTCCTTTCCTTGTCTGTCCAGACATCTCACCACTCGTAAATATTTGAGTTTAGGAAATAAATTTTATCTGATGACTTCTGCTTATTCCTGTTTAGATGATGTGAAATTGTTAGACTAATGGATCATGATAGATTTAAACAGATAGAAGAATACCTTAGAAAACACCTTCCAAGCATCAGGGGATAAAAACGAAGTCCTTGCAAGATAGTATGCAAGAATCATCTTCTGAGGATTTAAGTGGTTTTCTTTCCTGATCAATTTCACACACTCCTGAGCCTGACATCACATAACTGCCATGTTTTTAAATGTTATTAACTGGAAGTTAGTAGGCATCAGTTTTACATTTACCACTGTCAGTGACCCTTACAAATTAAGGGTGCTAAGGAATCTTACTGAAGAAAAGCTGAAAGAGCATCTCACCAGATTTGGGCTGTTGTTAATGATTTTTTCCCAGTCCGATTTCACTTTTGTGATCCCGTAGACTGTTGTGTGACTGGGTGGTATAGTTTTCATTTTACCCTGAACCAGCAACCCGATTGCTGGGGGCTGTTGTTGCAGAGCTGTTTTACAGATCAGTAATGGAGGAGAATACAAACTCGAAAAGTACTGCCCCAGTGCAACATAAACTTAATGCTGTTAACAGAACTATTCAAAATATACATTAATTATACTTTGCCATTTTCATGATGCTTTTTTTCCTGCATCTACCAGTAGCTGAGTATCTGTTGTTACTTTTATTTTTGAGAGTTCTGATTGTTAAGTGAAACGTTAAATGATATGATTGTTACCAACATGAACACAGTAATCAGTGAATTAGTCACCTGTAAAGGATTAGTCATCTGCACAGTTTAACACTGCTGAATTTTTATCAGTGTTTATATCAAAATGATTTTCTAAATGCGCTGTTTTCAGACCGGTGTAGGATTTTTTTTTATATTCAGTCACATCCTACCAGTCAGTTGGCTGCTTAGATCTCTAAAAAATATTTAAAAACTTTCAATTTCAGAGGAGATTAAATCAATTTAATCCCCTCCTTTGGGAGGATAATAGGATAGATAGGTAAAATGGGGGGGATGCTTTTAGGATTTTTGAAGAGTTTTGATGTGGTTGTGTGTAAGGTAAGATAGGGAATATGTAAATGATTGTAGTATCTACATAAATCTTTTCAGTAAACTGTAACTAGGGGGAGTTGTGGAAACATGAGGTTACACTGAGTAGAACGTGAACAGGAATGTGTCCCATAGCCCAGTGTCACCCAAGTACAAAAGGCAGACAGTGTACTGATGGAAGCACAGTTTGAAAATGACTTTGATGCAGTGCAAATCTACCTTGGAATGCCTTGTTATTATTTAGTAGGAGAAAATACCATATACTGCCATGTATATGAAGGGAATGATCGAATTATAGATGACTGCAGTGTGACAGCAATCTTGTTTTCCAAATCTTTTGTGGGCAGAACAAAACCTGGCATGAAAGAATTGGTAAAGTTGGTAAAACTTCCTACCTAACAAGACTGTAGAGTCGTCTTTTTGCAGGTATTGGAAAATGGGTTAGATGGTCTGTCATGAGCTGTAGATGTGAAGCAGTACGTAGTATCTCCTTGAAGAAGGGTAATGAACTAGATTGCTTCCTGAAGCCTCTTGAAGTCAGTGTTACGCTTTGGAGGATTTGCTCTCTGTTCTGTGTACGTGGTTGGCATTTACGATAACAGCTCTCAGAAGGTAGTCTAAAACAAAAGTGAGGACTCCTTTGCACCATCCCAGGCTGCAGTACTCCAGCCCTGCTTGCTACAAGGTAGCTTCCTCCTGTGTTTCTTGGGCTGAGCATGTCCTGCTGACAGCTGCCTCAGTTCCTTCCCCTGCTGCTCCTCCAAGAGCCTCTTAAAACAGCCTTATATTGTCAGAGCAGCAGCCTCAGGCTGGTCTTCTTGATGCAGCTTTCTTGAAAGTTGTTTCTGATACCTTATATTATGTTGTCACATTCATTTCATTAGGTTTGTGAAATGAAGTTACAAACATGTAGTTGGAGTTGAACTCTGTGCAACAATCTGTGTGTTTTAGGTTTCAGGGAGTCTTTCTAGGGAATTTAGCTTACTGAACTAAAATGAAGTTTGTCAAAATGTTGACAGCACTGATGAGCAGTTGGTAAAAGTGCTCATTTATTCTTGGTGCATGTGCAGTATTTTTGGGAGTGCCACAGAAATTTGAAGGTAACAATGTTTTCAGGGGAGCAGAATTGCAACTTAGCCACCATTTTCAAGGAAACTGAAAGAATCAGAAGTTTTGAACAAGTGAATGAGTGGTGCTCGCTGGAACACTGTCTTACAATGAGACAGAAAAACAACCAGATTGTGCACAAGGAGCCAAGACTGTGTGTTGTAGTTTGCAGCACATTTACCTTATGCCATAGATACAGTCATGAGCTGCAGTGATTTTTTTCTTTTTCCTTAGGTTTGTTAATGCAAAAAAACTCATTAGGTAGGGTTTGTCGGAGTTGTACTGTTAATGCAAATCACTTGAACCTAGTAGGATATTCTCTTAATGTCCAGTAGGATGGGATGGGATGCATTTATCTAGTAAACCCATATTAAGCTAACTTCTGTTGGAAGTCTCTACTAAATAGAGAGCTGTCCGTGGGCAGAAACCCAGGCTTCTGTTGGTGACTCTCAGTGTGCTGTCCTACAAGTTATCAGAAGTGTTTTGCCCATATCTATTAATGCGTTTGGATGAATGAAGTAATTAATCAGTTTCCCAAATGACTTTTGTTTGCGTCTGCACAGTAATGCCCATTTCTCTAATGCAACTGCAAGCTGTGGGAGTTTATGCGTGTTTGAAAAACTTAAGGCTCATTATTCCAAATTTTATAATTTATAATTCTGACTTTTGCCAGAACTGGAATAGCATATGGGAAATAGATTCATGCTTCTCTGTTTTCCATAGATCCATGTAATTCGAACTGTACAAGAAGCATTTTTTTCGGAATGTAGATTTATGGATATTACAGTTTTTAAACAAGTAATGCTTCTGTGAGTTTCCTTTCAATGCCCAAAGCCATGCTAATCAAAACATGAGAGGAGGAAGAAAAAAAGATGAAAGCAGTATTAAACAGCTTCTGCTGACCTTTTTCAAAGTGTCAGCAGAAGGTTACGTCTTGAGGGATTAATTTTTTCTCTGTATCAATCATATCTCTTCAAAGATTAATCCTCTTACATAAAGTTTAGAGTAAGTATCGATCAATTAAAAGACTGCATTGTTTGCTTCATAAATTTTTAATGTATTGTTTGTTGTGAACTTAAATTCAGATCACGGTCTAAATAAAAGGTGCCATGCACAGAACCAAGAAAAGCCCTCAGTTAATTCTCCAGTGCTGTGTTCAGAAGTCATTATCACTTTGAGGCAGTAGGCACAAAGGTGTGAAGTAAATGCAAAGCTTAGTTATAGCATTTCAGTTGTCTCAGTGATTCCAGATGACATTAAGCCTGATTCAAAGCCCACTGAAGTCTTCAAATCTGTTGCTGACATCTGTCGTGACAATACAGGAAACGGTTTCAGTGAATGACATTTTTCTGTGTTAATTTGCCTCCAAGTATACTAAGAGTCAGACTTCTTAATTCCATATGCAGTTCAGTACTGTGGTATCTGATCATTTTTGGAATCTGTATTCATAAGGATAAAGTTCTCATTTTATCAGATGAGTGAAGCCGAAGACCTGAAAGGATACCATATCATCTTTATGAAAACCAGATGCATCCCCTTTGGTAGACAGTTTTATGTGATTAGAATTTTTTTGTATATATTTTGAAGTTAAAAATATTGAGAAGAAAAGTTACATAGATAGAACAGAGATAAGTTCATCTTCAGAGCACATTCTACTATTGTACTTTCAACCAGCCTGACAATACTTCCATGAGATAACAAGCTTCTGTTTCCCATTTTATACAGATGCTGAAACTTGAGGCAAAGAGGTTAAGTGAATGAAACACCTCTTACTAGCAGGTTGATTAAAATGTCTCTCTGAGGTAGGGGAGTTAAGACAAACATTGTGCTGGGATTCACGTAGACCGTGTTCTTCCTTTCCCTCTTTTTTTATTTCTTTAATTGAGGCTACTAGGCTTCTCTTTTGCCCTCCCCCTTCAAAAGTCTTGAATGAACTCCATGGATTAAATTCTGTTGTCGAAAGCAGTGCTGAAACTTGCGTTGACATAGATCGTGTAGGAAATACACAATACAAGGGAAGGGCCAGCAGCTTAAAAATACATTATTAAATTACTGTCTGCTTTTTTAGGTTTCTCTGTTGTCCTCTTCTATTTTTATTCACTGGGTGTTGAAAGCAAGTGATGCTTAAATGCACAGTTGATCTGAGTGTGAAATGTTCTTGATAGCTGCATTCTTGCTGGGAGGAACAGGACAATGACCTGCGCTTGGTGACATAACTGTGTGTTTCACATTCCAAAATCCAGTCTTAAGTTGCATGATTGTATGCTATTTATAGGTTCTCCCAAGCACAGTGTTGACCAAGCTTTCAGTAAACTAACTGGAAATTTTTAAGTCAATGTAGGTTTTACATAGATACTATTTAATTGGAAGTACTATACCTTATAGTACTGGTACAGTCTTTATAGCCCTTAAAAGGCAAAAGTATGTATAGTTTTTCTTTGGTTTCCATTCCATTTCCAATTTCCTATTTTTTAGAACTGCTTTCACAAGGAAGTACTCTTTGTTTTTTTTCTGAATTACTCCTAGCAATTCTCCCCTAATTTTACAAACAAAAGTAAAATCAAGCAATAATCACTTCAGCTATAAGTAATTAACACTACATGGTGAACTGTGTCTAAACTGTCTCTATCTTGAAAGCATGTTTTTCTACATGGCAGTTTCCTTTGCCCTTCTGGTTTGGTCTCATTCTGGCATTGAGGCTTTAGCCTTCACTGTCTTGTAAAAGGAATTTTCCTTGGCTATAGATGAAAATTAAAGGGCTCCTTCATGAGATCATCAGGCTTTAATTAGGAACCATTTTTCTTGAGAACTCAAAACTTGAATTGCTCTAAATGTGTGTTGCATTTCTGATATGACTGCACAATGTATCAGTGTAGACTTAGTTGACATGCAAAAGGCCTTCTCATCTCTTCAGTGGTTTCCAATGCAAAGTACAAGCTCAGGGATACCTATACCCAGTTTTGGGCATCATCTGCCTCCATAAACATGAATGGCACAGAAAGTCACGTTGGAAACATTGTTGACATGATATAGCTTTGTCTACCTTCTCAAACTAGATCCTAAATCTGTTTGTAAATGGTTGTTAAGTGATTAGAGAGTTTATGGTATTGCTGAATAGTAATACCATAGACTTTAATAATATTTTACATATTCCCTGTACATTTTGGTCAAGAAAGTTGATATTAACAGCAGTATAAGCATGCCTTTGATATAAACATAATGTAAGAATGGAAGTTGTGACTGGATTTCCAGCAGTAATCCTATACAATTTAGTTTGACAGACTTATTTTCTAGTAAGACTTCTCTAAATCTTGACAAAATGGCTTATGCTGATTTTCTGTAGTAAAAGAAACATTTGGTTTAGCAGTTACCATCTTAACAGATGTCAGACTCAGTAATATCTTGAATTTCATGACTTTTCAGTGCTCTCTGTATATGTAAAGTATGACATTTGTACCTGTAATGTTGGTTTCTTACACTGTTTCTTCCTTCCACAGTGCACAAGTCTTGTTTGTAAATTAGACAAATGTTAAAACTGCTCATCAGATTCCTCAGCGCTGTTTTAGGTATTGGATACTGCTTCTACTGAAAAGTTCCAGATGAAGATCTGCTGAAAATAAACATCGCTGACAAATCTTACAGAGGCCTTGCTGAGCATGCCAGGGTCAGGATGAGTGGCTTCTGAACTGGTCTAGTTTGATGCTGAAAGCACTTTCCAATGTGGGAAGTCTGTTGAGGGGCAGAGCAGTACTGACCTAGGCTCAAGTGTATGTGGCTGTTCTTCTTAAACAAGAATGGATAAAACATGTAACCAGTCTTAGTTTTTTTGCAGTTATCTTGTTGTATCCCAACAGAAGATAATCTAAATTAGTACTTTCATGTTAAAAAAAATGCCTTTAGACCGTAGCTGTTATTTTTAGTTTCCTTTTGTCTCCTAATGCTCGACATCCCCTTGCTATTCATGTCCACGGATTTCCCTTGATTAGAGGTTAAGAGTAGTTTACTAAGGAGGAAAATCCCAAAGGCATTTTGTTTCATGAAAGATTATGTTGTTTGCATGATGCAGAAGTATGTGAAAGAGAACTGGGTAGCATGGGAAAAAAGAGGAAAACTAATTTTTACTCCTCCAAAAAGGATGACGTGTACATGTAACAGTTCGGACTTAAGAGTGCTAAAGCATTTGTTTTTGTGATTTGCTGTCTCTGTCTCACTGAAAAAAAGTGTCTCAGTGTCTCACAGTGATTCTCTAGCCGTTGTGTTTGTCAGATTTGGATTTAGTTTGCTAAAATTCTACTGACTTCAGTGAGGACAAGGCTTGTATTCATATGCATACATGTGCAGCAATATGTGTCTGTAAGCAGGAGGGGGCGGCCATTGGTCAGCCCTTTTTGCCTCTTGGGGTTTTGCACAAGATGAGTGTACCAACGATCTTCTTTGTTACTATTGCATTAGTAAAAGATAAAATTAGTAGACACGAATAATATTTTCAAACTTCAGTCTATTTAGAAAATGTCAATGGTACTAGCTGTGAGATGTGACTTTGATTTCCAGACTTTTAATTCCCAGACCGGAAAAAAGCATGAAGTCCTCAGATGGGCAACTGGAAGCCCTGGGAATGGAATCTCTTCAAATAGACGTTGCCTGCTACAAAAGATAGTCCATTTGGTGTGTTCAGATTAGTGTCTTAAAGAGGTCAGCAGTATTCCTGAACTGTTCAAAATTCAGTGTGTGTACGAACAGGATTATGAGTTCTTAAAACACAGATATATAGCAGAGGCAGACTCGGGAACTTAAAAAGCACTGAAATAGTGTATACCACATCACACAACTGCATTCAGAGCTCTAGTTTATTATTAGTGAATCTTTATAACATAAGTATATCACTTTAGTAAGCCATACTCTGCTTTGATACAGGCAGCACTGAAGATAAGAAAGTACATACCCTAATAAGGAGAAACTACATTGGATTTTTAAAGCAGCTCAAGATAGTTTGGAATGTGGGGCTTAATTGAATAAATGTAAAAGAGTTGCTTTGTTCTTTTATGTTGTTTTGTAATAAATTCTTTAAAAATAAATTCTTTCCAGTCAAGGATGATAAGGAGTTATGGTAATGCTGGCATTATCATAACTTCAGCAAGCTAGTTTTCCCTGGTTCCCTTTTCCTCCGAGAACAGTATGAGGATGACAGTGGCATGTCCCCAAATCCCTTCATCCTCAAATAAGAATCTGGGGTTTTTTTTACGTTTGTTTTAATTTCAAACATGTAACATCAAAATCTGTATTGTCAGGACCAATGTGTGATTAAAAAAAAAACAAACATTTTCTGTGCGGCCATTGGCATTGGTTTTGCTTTTCTAGTTTTGTGTAATTTTTTTTTCTATTAAAGCTCTGGCATATTTTCCACAACTCAGTATTCTTGTACTGTCTCTATGCTTTATCCATGCCATTTGTTTTAACTACTGTCCAGAAGAAAATATTTGTTACAGCAATTGCAGAGTTCTTATTTACTTTTCCTCTCTTGATCTCCAGATGAAGAAGGGATCTTATCTCTATTGATCTTGCACGTTCTGTAAAATTTGAAATTTAATATTTATACTTTTTTCCTGTATCTCAAGTTTGGTAAGCCTTTTGATATGCAGAGTTAGACACTTTTTGTGTTTAAACCTTACAGCTGTCACAGGGGATCAGCAGTGGGTGGAATTACAGAAATTGGATTTTATGGAATAGAATTTTCTGAAGTGCTCAGCTCTAGTCTTACTCCTTCATTTAACTGTTGAGTGAAGTGAATATTAAATAATGAACAAAGCAGTTTTCCACACCCATCAGAATGAACTGTATGTACAGCAAGGTGGAAAGCTCGCCTTCAGAGTTGACCAGTGATTTTAGCATCATTCTTTCTGGGGTCCTCAAAATTGTAGCACGTGAAAAGTGCAAGCTATGCAGCATAGGCACAGAATCCTGGAAATTCATCGTGTACTATATAGGAAGTATTGAAATGTTTTCTTAGTCATTTTCTCAATTAAATCTCTTAGAAACATGCTGGAACCAAAGGGTATTCTATTTTGGGGGAGTTTTGTTAGGTGTGTGGTGAAGGGCTCTGATATTGCCAATGCTTTGGTAATGTCTCTGATGACTTATAAAATGTTTGTTTTCCAACCTATTTTGCAAACCTTCCGTCTCAACAAAAAGTATTCAGATACTTTGGAAGTCTAACTTTTATTCTTGGAACTCCACTTTGCATAAAAAACATGGAGCTATGTGAAAGTGCAGGAGAGGGTCAGCAGAGTTCCTTTGATCACCGTCTTGGAAACTTGTATCTTCATCCAAAAAACAGGAAGGGCTGAACCAAAACTGCATGATAGTCATACCAGTGCTGCTCTGAAGAGAGGTCACAGTGAGCAAATGATGCTGGAGATGGGATGCTGTTTTCTCCTGCTTGCAGCTTTCAAGGCAAAGTAGGATTTAGGATTGAAGGAACAGCAGCAGAATACCAATTGAAGCAACAGTGGCAATTTCATTTTAGAAAGATTGCCTTGGACTAACTTCACAGATCTAAGGTGTTGGCAGGCATTTTACATATAATTGCTTTTATTTTGAAACCTTCAAATAAGGGGGAGCGAGGGCTGGTCCAAGAGGTTGTTCGCAGGAATAGCTGTGAGATGGACGTTGTTTTATAAGTTCATGTGTGTTAGAAAGTTTCTGTGAGCCATTTAAAAGTACTTTTCTGTTGACGAGCTAGTAGTTAATTTTAATACCTGATTCCTCCATTTAGAAAACCTTCTTAAAGTTGTGTCGGACTAAACCAAAGAGTGGTATTCAATGTGTATGAACTAGGACAGTGTCCGAAAGTTAACAGTCCCCATTATAATGCAGTTTTTAAAAGTCAACTTTTCAATTCCTTAGCCTGTTCAAAAAGCACTAAGATAAGTAACTTTTTTAAGAGCCTTCCACAAGTGCAGATGTCTTCATATGTTATTTCTTACGTAATGTGATATATTTTGAGCTACAGAGCACTTGAATATTTTTCTGTTTCTATTTCTGTCATTTTATTTGCAATATATTATCTAAGAGAGCTTTATTTAATTATATAGATTTGGACTGGTGAATGTTAGTGTTGGGAAAAATGAGCTGCTTGATATATGCTTGATCAGAATGTCACTGTTCCGTAGCTCTGCTTCTTGTGTGCAATAACGTGTGTGTGTGTGCACAGAGAGTACAACTTGGAGACTGGACAGCGTCAGTTTTCATTATGTTAAAAACATTGTGTACACTGTCTGTACTCATTAGTGGTACACTGGTTTGAGTGGGACTGTTAAGAGTAATGCAGTTAGAATATCTGAATTTTCAGGATAAAGGACCAGGAATTAACGTGAACTTTTGATCTGAAAGTTACTGTCCTTGTTATTCCTCTCAAGGCCTGTAAACAATTATGAATAGCTTTTGGTAGTGTCTAATTTTGTCAGTAGCTTAGTTAAAAACAAAACAAAAAAAACACCCTGAAAACCACGCTTAGGAAAAATACATACATGTTTGTTAACATACGATCCCAAAATGACAGGTGAAACATGGACCCAATAGCAGAATCTTCCGAAGAGCAAATCCCATTTGAAGTATTGTCTTTACCAGGCAGAGATATTAAAAACATAATTCTATGTCCTTGGGAAGAGAATATAAGAACAATAGCAGAGTTCTTGGTAAATGAAAGACATTCTCTTGCTCTCCTGCTCGATGGCTTGTTTCTTTGTTTTTTGTTTTTCCCTGTGGCAAACAGTGAGCCAGAGTAGTGGGGATGGCAGGATTGGTTTGTTGGCTTATTTGTTTTAAAAAACATTTACAAAGAGTGATTTTGGGGTTTTTTTGGTTCTTTTGCATCTGTTCTTATATATCCATTTGTTTTTAAGTTTCAGGGACCCAGGAAGATGATGTTTTATGGATAGCAATGGCAGGCATTCATCAGGTATGGGCTCTGATGTTGGAAGGTGGAAAACTTCCAAAGGGAAGGTAAGCTGTTGCAATAAGAGACATGTGAAACTGCTATTTGTCTGGATAACTAGCCTTCGACCCCCAAAGAGGCAGATAAACCAATTAAAGTAATTTATTTCCACCTGTACTTAGCTTGTAGCTTGCTGTTTTTGTTCAAACTTAGAAGTGGAGGAAATGAAATATGGTACCTTTGCTAAAAAGCTGTATGACTTGGTAAGGTACAGTTGTACAATTGAATGTTACTTTTCATTCCATTTGAATTATCTAGTGATGAATGATAAACCAAGTTGAAATAAAAGATAGCATGAAGCTTTTGAGTAATTCCTTGTGCTGTAATAGCACGGTTGTTTTTATAACTCACAAGTGCTCTTCCTGTATTTTCTGTTTATGCATAATGTCTGAAGTATGTCAGACTCGTTCTTGAAGATAAGTACTATTTTCCTTTAGTGATTTAAAGAAAGGAGTCTGTCTTCGATTTGCTGGGAGTGGAAATGAAGAGAACAGGAACAATGCATACCCTCATAAGGCTGGCTTTGCACAACCTTCTGGACTGTCTCTGGCTTCCGAAGAGCCGTGGAACTGCCTTTTTGTAGCAGATAGTGAGAGCAGCACTGTGCGAATGATCTCTCTGAAAGATGGAGCTGTGAAGCACCTTGTAGGAGGAGAGAGAGATCCATTGGTAATCACTTCAAACTTCCCCACACTGCCCTACTAATATTCCTCAAGCCTGACCTGGAGGAACCACTTTTGGGGTGAGAGGGTAAATTAGTTTCTGTGGCCATCAGTTTCTTAACGTCACTGCTTGGAATGCGAATGTGTGCCAGTTGCGGTGCTCAGGTTATAGAGCATACTGTTGCTCCTCAGATACAAAATCACTTGACTTGTTTATAAGATAGTTGAATGGAAACTGCATTGCGTGGTTGTTAAAGCCAGCTGGATTCATGTCGATTACTTAAATGTGATAATTTCCATTTCCATCATTAGTATCCTTGCTTCCTAGTTTTCAGTTTCCTTTTTTGGAAGTTGTCTTGATTTTTTTTTTGTCAGAATGAATTTCCATTTAATTCCAACAATTTAAATTAATGCCAGCATTGAATAATCAAATAATTTCATTTGGTAACGTACTTCTTCAGAATTTGTTTGCCTTTGGTGATGTGGATGGAGCAGGCATAAATGCCAAGCTGCAGCATCCCCTAGGAATAACATGGGACAAGAAAAGAAAACTGCTGTATGTGGCAGATTCCTATAATCATAAGGTAAGCGTGCAGTAGCGTGATATATACAGGCTTCACAATTTTTACTACTGTAAGAGATTATTTTCAGAACATGTGAAGGTTGTGCTTGGTGGAGCTGAAGAAACAAATGATAAGAGTCCTTTTGTGGGTTCTTTTTCCTTCCTTCCTTCCTTTCTGGATTCTTCTCTTTACCCATTGTTTTGTTGCCATACGCTGTGTTGACATGATGGCCCCTTGGGGAAGGTCAGTTTTGTGCCAAGTTACAGATCTAACTAAAGACTCATTCCTTGTGTCTTTCTAAAGACGCTAAACTGTGGCAAAACAACTGGGAGTGCTTATTCAGGAATACTGCAGGTTTGATAAAACTGGGAGAGCAAGAGGACTCGCTCTTTCCTCAGAAAAGCCACCCATGTTTTGAATTATAGAATCATAGAATCATAGAATGAGCTAGGTTGGAAAAGACCTACAAGATCACCTAGACCAACCATCCACCTACCACCAACAATCCCACTAAACTATGTCTCCCAACGCTATATCTAAACGTTTCTTGAACACCTCCAGGGACCGTGACTCCACCTTCCTGGGCAGCCCATTCCAGCGCCTGACCACTCTTTCAGAAAAGTAGTGTTTCCTAATGTCCAGCCTAAATCTCCCCTGGCGCAACTTGAGGCCATTCTCCCTCATCCTGTCACTAGTTACAAGAGAGAAGAGGCTGACCTCCAGCTCACTACAACCTCCCTTCAGGTAGTTATAGAGAGCGATGAGGTCTCCCCTGAGCCTCCTCTTCTCCAGACTGAACAATCCCAGCTCCCTCAGCCGCTCCTCATAAGGCCTGTGCTCCAGACCCCTCACCAGCTTCGTCGCCCTCCTCTGAACACGCTCCAGGGCCTCAATGTCTTTTTTGCAGTGAGGGGCCCAAAACTGGACACAGTACTCGAGGTGGGGCCTCACTAGGGCTGAGTACAGAGGGAGAATGACTTCCCTACTCCTACTGGCAGCACTATTTCTGATACAAGCCAGGATGCCATTGGCCTTCTTGGCCACCTGGGCACACTGCTGGCTCATGCTCAGCCGAGCGTCGACTAATACCCCTAGGTCCGTTTCCTCCATACAACTTTCCAGCCACTCTGCCCCAAGCCTGTAGCGTTGCCTGGGGTTGTTGCGGCCAAAGTGCAGGACCCGGCACTTGGTCTTGTTGAACCTCATCCCGTTGGCTTCAGCCCAGAGATCCAGCCTGTCCAGATCTCTCTGTAGGGCCTCTCTACCCCCAGGCAGATCGACACTTCCTGCCAGTTTTTACCCCTTGGAATTCAAAGATGAGACATTGTTTTATCTGATTGTTTTCACATGACATTGTATAAGCTTTCGTGTCCATAAAGTTACTAGCTTTCCGATGATAAATTGAATTGAAGGCAAGTAATTTGTTTTACTTGAGGACTAAGGTAGGTATCAATAAACACTCATTAAAATTGCAGGGGCAAATGAAATTTGGCTTAAAGCATTGCAACATTATCAACTTTTTTGCTATTACTTTAAGAAAAAAAAATAACTCGTCCATTTTTAGAAAAACATATTTAAAAGTTAGCCTCCCAGTTTTGTTGTCTTACTATTTTGCAAATGTTTTCAGAATGGCAACAAATACTAGAAAAAACAAGCTGTTCAGCATATGTGTACACCAAAGGAATAGGTGCCTTAAATAGAGACAACTGAATGGAGTTCAGGAGGAAAAAGGGGAGATGTCTTTTGGTAAAGTATGATAACCTGTCTTCTAGGACACACACTTGTTAGCTAAGAGAATCAAGTTTAGCACTGGCTTCTGAAAATGTGGGGTAAAATATAATGCAGAACTCCTCAATTCTGGTAGTTTTTTCAGAAAGTGGTCTTTTTTTGGTCTTTTTTTAAATCTTAGATTAAGATTGTAGATCCCAAAATGAAGAACTGTGCTACCCTGGCAGGCACGGGAGATGCAGGCAATGTTATTGGCTCCAGCTTTACACAGTCGACTTTCAATGAACCAGGAGGTTTGTGCGTTGAAGACAATGGCCGTTTGATGTATGTTGCAGACACAAATAATCATCAGATTAAAGTGCTGGATTTGGAAACAAAAATTCTATCCATGGCAAGTAATATTTATTAAACAGTCTGACAGTGGTGTTTCTTGGTGTAAATTACTATTACAGACTTTGGCAAGCGGTGTAAAAAATCATATAGCTGATAAACTTTTTGGTAGGTGTATTCGCGTAATGTTTTGTGATGATCTGACAAGCAAACATCGTCTGTTAGCGTATGCGTTGAATGCCCTAGTCCTTGGAAGGCAACTTTTGCATGAAAGAGTGATTATCCTCTACTAAGTAATAATACTGAAATACAAGCTGTTAAATAGTATAGCCCGGTTTTTCAATACGAAGAGAATTTTGTGAGCCATAGCAATTGCCTTTATAATGAGTGGAATTTGAAATCAATTACCAGGTCTGTAATCAAGTTATATGGCATGATTTGTAGAGGTCATTGCCTTAAAGTGTGTTACATAGTCTATCCCGAAGATCAGGTGGCAATCTAAGGTGTCATTTTTGCCAAATTTCAGCTATTCTACATGTACTATTGCATAAACTGTTGTATGCCAGAGCAAATCTCCCCCTTTGTACTTCATGTATTTCTGTGTAGCTTATTGTGCAATTGCTTACTTTCTCCCCACAGTGTTTGTAATAGATCCTATATTTGTTAACTCCATTGTCTCTAGTTCTGCATCTGTATTTCTGAGATCTAAATATACCCCAAAATATGCACAACGTTGAGAATATTAATTACAGAAATGCTAGCTTGCAGCAGTTGTCTGGAGAGAAAAGTCAGCAATAGTTTCTGTATTATAAGTCCTGTGGGGAGAGCAGAAGTGTTGTCATCGCTCTCCTATAGCTCCAAAACCAAAAGTTCGTAGATCCAAATTCTTCCAAATTTGGCAAAAATGTGTACTGTGATGTCTTGAATTTACTGTTATGGTGCTGAACTTACTTTAAACGTGAAGTTTTAGTGTGTGCCTTGCAGAATTTCATATATTCCTTATTTGGGGCTTTCAAGTTGCCGAATGAAATCTACTTTCAAATACAGCAGTGCTCGGTGTGCTTGTAAACATGAAAGCAAAACAGATTTGCTCTGCTGTCCATCTTATAATGGCACCACGTTTTACTGTTCTCATAAATATATGATGTAATTGTCCTACTGTTTTCTTGTATGTTTCTTGCATTTCACAGTGTGCAATGTTAGTGCGTGTTTAAATTTTCATACCATGTAACATCTTGGTGCATTTTCTGGGAAATTGTTGTTTACTTTGCTGTGTAATTTGCGTAGTTAGATTCTTGGATTTTATTACCAAAGGATGCAGTTAGCGCCCAGTCAGGAGAAAATAGCTTCAAATCTTATTTTAAATAAAAATACAAAGCAAATGTTCAAATTTTAAATTGAAGTAGTGAGCACTGTAAAACTGAATCGGATTTTATGATTTTAATAGTAAATATTTTTCTAGGGATCAATCAGTTTCATCCCTTTAATTTAAGAAGTCACTTTGTCCTTCCTTTTCCCTGCCTGTCATTGCAGTATTATTGCACTCTAACAGAGAGTTTCAGTACAGTAGCTGTATTGTCATGCATTAGTTTTCCTAGTCCATGTCAGCTGTGAAAGTGATTGTGTTTTGAAAGCCTATTTGCCGTACCAGTACAAATGAAAATTAATACTTTGATTTCTACTGATAGTTGCCTATCCTGAATCCAGAAACCTGCGATGTTACAGATAACCTGGCTGTGCAAAAGGACCAAATAGCAAACCTTCCGAAACTGCCGAAATCTGCTCCAAACATTCAGCTTCCTTCACTGAGTGCAGCTCCCGGTCAGACAATTCAGTTTCTTTTGAAGTTGACTCTCCCTCCAGATTCAAAATTGAATGAAGAAGCACCTAATTCCTGGTTTATCACAGCAGAAGGTAAAGTGCTTATGTTGTTTTATCAGTGGAATGGGAGTAGATAAGATGAGAAGTAGATTTTGTCATTGCATGCAGGTAATATGAGGGATCTCAGTCTGAACCAAAACAACCCTCCCAGTCTCTGTTGCTATATTACTTACATTGTGATATGCTAAATGCCATTTTAGTTGTTAAATTGGAAAACTGAAGTGGGAAGAATTAAACAAAAACCAACCAAACAAAACAAGTACAGCATTTGGTACAACAGACGACTGTAGCTTTTTGCTTGAATTAATGCATGCTGTGTTAATTTTTGTAAAACTTCCATAAAACAAACTGCCAGTGAGGGCTTGCAGAGCTACTGTTCACAGAACAGTTGACATTTTTCCTCCTTGAATGCTTGCCCTCTTTACTCTGTCTCTGTGAGTGGCTTATCGCAGTCTCACTACCTGTCTCTGGCAGAAAGCTTCTTGCGAAGCTGAAACATATTCCAGAATGAAATTCCATTTTTTCCTTTCATCTCTTCAAAAAATTGAGGTACATTTGTACATAACCACTTTGAACTGACTTGGTTGTAATTCGTGTTTCTTTGTTTGTGCTTGAGTACTTCTATAATAAGGCACACCTTATATCAGAACTAAATTATGGTATGTCAGGGATGCAGATTGACGTTTATTGGAGGTTCTTTTGCTCACTTTCTGTGTGACTTTGGATGCACTGTAACTTCATGTCTTGGTTACCGGGAAGTGGGAGTCCAGAGTCTAAGTTAATCTCTCTCAGTTCTTAAGTATTTTAAAAGAACGCATGGAACTTGTTCATGTGGCATGTGGCTGGAATGGTTTAATTGTAGCCATCGTTGCCATCCTTACTCTGGACACTACTTTGTCCAAAGTCATGACTGGTAGACTAGGCCGTGTGAGCGTGTTCCCTGAAATTCTCTTCAGTACAAAAATAGCAAGGTTATCTGAAAAACCTTCTTGCAAAGGGTGACCATTAGTGAGTGTTTGGAGACAATGTTTTCCAGTGTTCCAGCTGCACTCAGAAGGGAATATCTATCAGTGCCCTTGGAAGTACCATTCCAAAGTAAAAACTTTCATACAGAAGTACCACATGAAAGACCATTTACAAAATAACCCATCTTTTTCACACATTCTTTGTGTGTTAACACAATTTTGCCTGACTGTTGACTTACTCAGGTATGGCTCATTTGCTTTAAGTCTGATGCATTTAACATATTTGTCCCTCTGAAATACCAATGTTTCGAAGTAGTATCCTGTGGTAGGTGCTGTGTGCTTAAGTAAGGCAGCCACCATAAACTGGCGATCTTGGAGTTGAAGGGATGATGTTTAGTACTCAGAGTACGTGAGATTTCTGAACTTCATGAACACATTTGTTTTTATATTCTGCACACCCTAACAGTCAGTGATGTACAGAGAACTGTTACCTCCTGGAGTAAGTTAAGATATCCACTCAGCCGTTATAGGGCAGAACAAACCTTGCTAAGCAATTTAAAAAAGAAAAAACTTGGAATATCTTCTCCTGTAGCTTCTTTGTCAAATTTTAGAAGCAATACACAGAACATTTGTATTTCAGTTACTTTTGCCCATTTGGTATACTGCATTGAAAAGTAATCCTTTTCTGAAATGCTGCTAGGTTGTAAAATTCTGCTGAGTTTTAGTAATTGTTCCCAGCCTGAATTTATGTGCCATATTGGCTTTTACAATGATAAATACATGTTAGTAGTCATTCCTCCCTGTAGATGCAATTAAAGTGATCTGAAACGAAACATCTCATTTTCTGACTCACGTTTTTTTGGCCAGCTTTCAAAGTGTCTGACTCTCCAGGTGATAGCTTAATTAAATGGATTGTTTTTAGAAGCATTCAACAAATACGGTACAGGAACCGCAATTTGTTTATATACCTCATGATTTTAGGTTGTTTCTTACCACAGTTTGTGCCTGGAGAGTACAAGTAGAATATTCCCAGGATACTCAGCACACCTTTTGGCCTGCAAAATCTCTATATGTTGTTGAGGTGGAGATCTACGTCAGACTTTCAGGCATTAGTAAAGCTGGAGGAAGTTGAGTGACTTAAACTCAGCAAGTCATTGCAAGCTCGTAACTTCTAAAGCCAACTTTTATGTGTTTTCTGAAAAATGCCAGGAAGAGCACTTACCCATCTTACTTTAATCGAAAATGCAGAGAACAATGCAGTGAGTGTTTATTGTGCAGTTTGTTTTTAAGTTCATGTGCTCTTAAAAATTTAAATAAATAACTCCAGTTATGCTGTAACTGTCTGAACATGGGTAAATTTCAGCGTACCGCTTGTAAAGCCAACATTTCTGTTGGGATATGTCAGAAAGTTCCTGCAGTTTTGTGTATTTATGGCAGTCATCTTACCTGGAGTATTAGACCTCAGATGAAAACATATAACAGCCCAATAATTTAAGGAGTTTTGCTTGTGTATCTCAGAAATAAAATATATTAATATCCTCTGAGGAGTGTATAGGATAAATTGCAGATCGTTGCATTTAACAAAGGTGTACTGTATATGTACCCACAAGTTTGAAGCAAAGCTGTGGATCTTTCCATCCTTAAATGATTGCTAAAGAAAGGCCATGTTGTCATATAGGTAAAATGAGTGTTTTCTGTTAGTTTCAGATATGGTGTTAAATATCCTAATGATAAAACTTGTTGTTCTTTTGCAGATAATAATACATGGCTGCTTCAAGGACAGTATCTGTCTGGAGAAATTAAGGATGTTTCCTGTCAAACTGTCATTCCCTTTCAGCTACCAAGAGTCTGTCTATCAGCTGAAGCTGTCCTGGCTATCAAAGCGTGCCTCTACTATTGCAGTAAAGATAGCAGTGCCTGCATGATGAAAGGAATCTCATTCAATCAGCCTTTACAGATAGGAAGTACAAACCAAGGCAATTTGACTCAAGTTGAACTAACGCATTCGTTTTTAACTAACTAGTGCTTGGTAAAATGAAGCAGAGTTTCTTAGATTAACGGGAAAATTTGTAATCACAACCTCAATTTCTTTTCATTACAGTAGCAGCAATGATATCGTAATGCTCTAGACTTTGTTGCCAATTGTGAATATATTGGACATACGCCATTCTAAGTAATGAGCAACAAGTCCTTTTGAAAGAGTTAATATTGCTTTGTGATGCTCCTGTAAGAAGTTCTTTGCATTGTACACAGAATTACGTGGGACTAACACTTATAGATTCCCTTTGTGCCCTTAAATTTTAACAGGATGTCAAAACTAATGGTTTCTTTCTCGAGGCTGCAAAAGAAGCATCTTGCTTGCTTTTCTGAACAGCATCTATGGCACATGTATTTTGAAAATATATCTTAAATTAAGTGTAGCTCTAATATTATTTAAGCTGAGTGTTTTGCTGAACTCAAATCTGACTGCCTTATATGAAGAGGACAGCTTCATGGAAAAATTCCTGTGAAAGGAAGTGTTTAAGTTCCTCCAAAAAAATCACACTGATTTCTAACAAAGAATGTGCCTCTCTGATGTATATGTATATTTGTAAAGAAAAAAAGTCATAAAACCATGCTGGAATCTTTCTAATATGTACTGATTTACATTTTATGGTAAGTGATAGAAAATGTTTGATTATCTAAACTGCAGAAATTAAATGCCATCCATTTCAAGCAAGTGAATCACTTTCTCACGTCTACAATTTCAATGTAAAACATTGTCTGAGGACTTCTTTCTTGCAAACTTAAAATATTTGGAGTAATACAACCCTCTTGAAGTCTGATTCAAAGTTGTTTGAAGTTGCTGTTTGTCCTCTCACTCATTTGTTACGGTGGCCTCTGAATGAGAGCTATACCTGTGATAATATCATGTCTGGAGGTTCTGACTGTTTGCTAGAAAGCTGGTGATTTCATCTTTGAGTGAAATGCTTTGAAACCGTGTTCCAGAACTCTGCCTTTGGTGTTTCAATGTTTTGCAAGTAAAATTTGATCAATTTGCCATAGCAAATACCAGGAAGGATGTGCGAGTGTCTTGCCCAAATTGGAAGGATTTCCACAGTGCTTAAGTGGCAGCTGGATTAGGGTCAGTGCTCTGATTATGAGGATCAGTTCTGAGAAGATGAATTGGTTTTTAAGTTGGAAGATAGTATTTTTGCATTGAGTACGAAGCATGATAGTGGAAGAATTTTTATGTGGTAGTCTTTTCTAAAGCAGTCGCCATGGTTCCTGACACTTGTCAGTAATTCCCCAGTATGATTTGTTGTTGATCCTTCTTAAAAGCTGACTGACACGTCGGTCATGAACTCAAAGGGCTTTTGTTTTGGGGGGACCATATGGATTGGTGTGTTTTTTCCTTCTATTGAAGTGCCAGCCTATCTGTGAGTTCTCTGTAGTACCAGAAATGGTGATTATCTCACCACCTGTCAGCAAGCTGAGGACTGAACTATTACTTCTCTTGTGGTTTTTTTGTTTGTTTGTTTGTTTGCTTTTTAAAAATCATTTCTTCTAATTCAGTCTTTCAGTTCCTTTGGGAAAGCCTCACAACCTCATATGCCATTCTGAAGAAGGATAGAGCTTTGCTACTTTGTTCACAGATTGCAAATGCTGTTAGAAGGATGAAACTGAAGAACTTGATTGGAGCATTTATCATTCCTTACATTTTATTATAGCTCCTTCAGATTTTTTTGGTGTTTAACTTTGGGTGGTAGCCAGGAAACCTTAGATCAGCTTCCAGCTAGCTCACAGTTTTTCTGCTGCTTACTGAAAAAAAAAACAGGCATTAGTTTCAGAAATTCAGAATAACAAATCAAACTCTTAAAGTTACCTTGAGTACGTAACTCAGCGGATAGACCAATGTAGTGTAATTTTAGTTGGAAATTAGAGAAAAAAAATCAGTTTCAGTTGGACAAGATCACAAAATTCTCTGGTACTCAGGAAAAAAAGCTGCAACAAATATAATCTAAATCATATTTTTTTAATTAAAGAATTGCTGTAGGGAAAGGCCATGTATTCCTAACTTTATTTACCTACAGCATCTAATGTTGAAATATAGTATTGTAGATACATTTTCTATCTAAATATACATCTACCAACATGTGCTTAAGGGTCATGTGTTTTTTCTTTTCAAGATTCAACTTCTAGTTACTATAAGTAGGCACATTCACAACCATTGTAAACTTATTGGAAAGGAGTGGTAGCAGATAGTAGGAAAACTGTTGCATAAGCATCCAGCTGACATCCAGGCTCAGACTTTAAAGGACCTTTAAGTATTTAGTCATAGCCAAATAGTTGCATTTCAAGGAAAACTATAGGAATATGTGTTGGATTATTTTATTTCTCTTTTAAGTCTGTGTCTTGCAGCAGTTGAGTGAATCCTGTATAAACAAGGAGTGTATCCAGTACACACTAGGGACGTACCAGATTCATGCCATTGTTAGTACATTCCCTGTTACTGCAGTGTAATGACTAACAGAGGCAGAAGGTGTGAGACCACCTCAGAAATGCATTTGTCTTGTTACTTACAAAGAAAAGATGAATGTCACGAAATGCTTTCCCCACCTGCATCCTGTAAGTCCTGAACCCCTTTAGAGTAAAAGGGAGAGCTTAACCTGATCTATCTTCATGGCTTTCCCACAGGGACACTGCTGTAATAATTCTCCTTTGTGGTCTTAGGAGCAGCTGATTCTCAGTGTGCTCCAGTTCTCCCTGATGAAGTTACCAGAGTTTTTCTGATCCTCACTCACTGTGTGTGTTCACTATGACTGGCATCTATCACGTTAAGCCTGACACTATTTTGTTTGTCCAGGAAATAGCATACGAACTCACCGAGTCCCTACTTATGTTTCACTCAGCATCAGTTGAACAGACATTTGAACACTCTATAATTAGGATAACATGCTTTTTAAGAGCCTATGTTGTTGACTTTTATTCTACAAAAGGGATGCTGTTTCCATTGCTTTCTCCAGGGTTTACAAGGTGCTCTTACACTGAAGCAACAACTGCTGTGAATGTAACCAGACAGGCAAACAGAATAGCTTGTACAAGCTACAGGAATTTCAGTTCAGTTACCAGAAAGCATCCTCAAAATACTATTTAGAAAAATAAGATATTTTATTTCTGTCTCTAAATACTGAAAAATCGGATGGCTGCTGTCCCTTCGTATGGCAGTTTAGCTTGTAGTATTTCCTGATGTAAAAATTTTAAATTACCAGTACTTTGGTATGGCTTAGCACTCCCAGATTTTGGACTTACAGTGGCAGTATGTGATTCAAAGCCTTTTCACATCATGTTTTCTCACTGACTTGAATAGGTTTTGCATCAGACCATAATAAAGTCATAAATTACTGTAGCAAATCTCTAAAGAATATTGGTCATGCTTGCATTCTACCATAGAAGCAAGTTCCAAGGCTTTTGCAGTTTTTAGTTCTGGTGTT
Organism: Numida meleagris; assembly: GCF_002078875.1. NCBI lineage: Eukaryota > Metazoa > Chordata > Aves > Galliformes > Numididae > Numida > Numida meleagris. Next base: position 8,014,105 of record NC_034413.1, on the reverse strand, counting down.
TGCTTTCCTAGGTCAGCTTTTGTTTGTGAATGAATACGTTGAAAGTTCCAGGAGATGTTTTTATTTAATTAGAGCTTTCATTTTACTAGGAGAAAGATAATGTAATTTCAAGGAAGGAGAGTAATGTCTCCTCATAGCTTTTCACATTGTATGAATTCAGTAACATCTTTCTGTAGTTTGTTCCCCTCTGTTGAAGGAAGAGGAGGAACGCTGACTGCGTGAGTCTGTTGTCGATGGGCATACATTTTATGCATTCATTTTTAGTTGGTTCTTTTTTGTATCAGATTCTCTCGTGGATTTTTGGGGTTTTTCTACTGGATACACCTCTTCATAGTTCATGTTTTGCCTCACGTCTTCCACTTGTAGGGCATTGTGGTTTTGTATTACTGTGGTAATGCGATACAAAGCAAGTCCAGACCAGATGAGTAATACATGAGAGAGTAGTGTCATGGAAATGCCTTATCTGCTTAGCCTGAGAAAAGGTGCATATGTATATATTCTTAATCCACTTGTTTTATTCCAGTGAACAAATCTTGTTGTTCAAACCATGGGTAAAACTACTTTTTGCGAGAGCATCAAGAAAAACTTGTTCCTAATCTCTTCCTTACAGGAGGGAGATGATCAGAATGAAGTGACAGGGGCATGTCTTTCTGCCCCTTCAGTTACTATTTATTTTAGCAAAGAGTGTTGGACTCTTGACCACAGTTTCAAATTATCTTGAATTTTTGATTCCTAACAAGGTTTACTACGTACACAAAAGCCTTAAATGTTTGACTTTGTAGAGTTATTAATGAGATATCTATTTCTAAATGGCTTACACTTTGGGAGGAAATAGCAGAGATTGAGGTACATTCTTACTGTCTATAATTTCTGAAAATTACTGTTGCTCTTTACGTCAAAGACACATGGCACCTAAACTTACACAGAAGTGTGTTCATAAATTGTGTGTTGCAAGTCAAGAGTAAGTTTTCTTCTTTGTATAATTTATGAGAGATGCTGTAACAGGTTGTGTGTGCGTTTATGTGTCCTCCAAGCTGCGATTGTTCTGAGAAAAATTTACCATGCATAGCAGCTTATCACCCACCCTTCTTGACGGTAACTGTGCACTCAAGTCTACTAGATCAGTTATAAAATCTGTTCAGATTTTATGTTGGCAAAAATCTAGTAGTCAGAATTAATGATTTACATTGGGAAAAGTTTGTCAGAGATTAAATGAGCTTCTCTGTCCCTAGCTGGGAAGGTGGCAGAGTGGTAGAAGTCAGTTATAGACAGTCATTGCAGAAGTGAGCCCTGGTTATTTTTTTTAATTAGACTGCCACATTTGTCTTTGCATTGTACAGCAGATCATGAATTTAGAAATAACATCTCTAATATTTTACATTCCATTATATTCACATAACAAAGTTTGACTACTCTCATCCATCAGAACTTGCTATTCCTACATTTTGCAGATGTTGTACTGTCGCGTAAAATCATTTACTCTTGTTAAGGATTGGGATTCATTCTTACTAAGTATTCAGTACAGCTATGTGTGACTTCAGTTTCTGGGTTTGTTCTGAATATTATGGGAGGTATTCATTATGTTTTTGGGTCTGTCTTTTCCTCCGGTAGTTTCCCCAAGAATGAAACATGGCCAATACTTTGTTACCATAGAGGGATCCAAGATTGATAATTCCCTTTGCCAACCCATTGCCCATCCCCTACTTGTTGTTTAGTTGACTGCTTTGTTGGTCCATTGCTTTCAAGCACACAAGAGAACTTTTTGTCCAGCTGCAGTACTTTACTTAGGGCTAAGCAAAAGAACTAGAAGAATCGTTCAGGTCTCTCCTAGTTCATTTAGAACATGGACAATTTTGAGCTGAAGAAATGATGCTTGTAGAAATGTCTACCTTTACTCAGTGCTATGTATTCAACATGCCTCAGGAGAGCTGTGTTCCACAGTGTATATTTCTCCTTCTGACTAAATATTTAGAAACTCAACCCATCTCATAGAGTCATAGACTGGTTTGGGTTGGAAGGGACCTTTAAGATCATCTCGTTCCAAGCCCCTGCAGTAGGCAGGGACACCTCCCTCTAGACCAGGTTGCTCACAGCCCCATCCAGCCTGGCCCTGAATGCCTCCAGGGAGGTGACATCCACAACCTCGTTGGGCAACCTGTTCCAGTGTCATCTCTGTCAGGCTTATTAATATGGAATATAAGTATTCCTGATTTGGTTTTAAGTTTTGAAGAACAAGATCTTGTTCTTTAAGCTTTTGATGAAACTGAAATACATGTTTTATAACCATCCATTCAAGGCACGTGTCCTGAGGGTCCGGCTGGGTGTCAGGAAAAGGTCCCTTCCAATTTGGGATATTCTATGATTCTATAACAGAATTGCTGAATATTTTATATATTGAGTATCTAACTTCACGTGTACCCATCCTTGCTTTTAAAGGAGAATCAGTGCATTTAAATCTTTCTCTTCCATATATCATCAAGTAGTTGAAAAACTGCAACAAGGTGAAATTCAGGCTCTCCAAGGATAGCAGTAGGTGTCTCCTGGGACAGTAGTTCAGCCCAGTGTGACAGAAATTCTGTGTTTTCATTGCATCAGGATGACTGAAGGAAAAAATCAGTGCCTTGAATAAAAATACTTGAACGTGTGTCTTCATAGAAATGCTGGAGTACTGAATGACATAAGGTATTTATTTGACCTTCATGATTTGTGAGTTTGGGCTTTGGTTTTTGCTGGTTTGTTTTTTAACTCTGCTAATTCTGAAGCTGTAAAGAGTTTTACTTCACTGTTATGTCTTTGAACCACGTCAAAGTGAAGGTGCTTTTTGCTCAAGCTAGTCTTATGGAGTACTTCACTCTCAAGTCTTTTTCTCAATCTTGCGAACATACTTCTGGAGCTGTTCTTAAGTGTGCATAAGAGAGAGGAGTAAACTTGGCAGGGTGATTTCAAACATCTTGCAGAAATTGCAGTGCAAGTGAGATGGAGGGCAAAGCTTTAGGTGGGCAAGGATGATTCTTGGTATTTTAGGGGCAAGGTTTTGGTCTTTTGGGGTTGGGGTTTTTTTTGTTATTTTTTTTTTCCTCTTCTGCAGATTGGCAAAGATTATTTAAACGGCAGAGGTCTGTGTATAGAGGCAGCTATGGGTCAGGTACTCTCACTGTGAAATTATATCACTTCATTTAGGTTCTGATGCTGGCATGTCTTAACATTCCAGCAGTAGAACAGTAGCAGATCAAGTCACAGTCAAGCACTTAACACCTTAATAAATGTCTCTATATTGTTTAGGTGGAAAGATGGGGATTGTATTTTCTTCCTCGAAAACTTCAGTGTTGCTTTGAGGACATGGGATTCTTTTTGCCTGCCCTTTGGGATACTAAACCTCTGTTTTTGCATTGTGTGTGTTGTAAAGCCTTTCAAATATTTGGACATTTAAAAGATATGTTTTGTATTTGTTGCTGCAAAGTATGGGAAGAATTAAAACTGAAGGCACTTCATCCACAGCTTATGGAGATGGTGGAGATCCTTCACATAAGCATTACCTAATCGAGTTCTTAACAATATTCATGGATTATGATCCTTTTTAAGAAAAAGGTAAATGTCCTGTAATATTAGGAGAACAAATAAATACACCGTAGAGGAAATGTCAGCCTCAGATTTCAATTAGCAGATGAGCAGCTATTGAGGAATGTATTCTTACTCCTGTGAAACCTCTTCCTCCTTGTAAAGCTTTTTCACGGAAAAATAAACATTACAAATTTTATCTTTCCTTTCGTGGTTTGATGCGTTTGTCAGTTTTTACATCAGCAGAGATGTGGAAGCAGTGAAATGTGTGTGCCATGAGGCATTACAACTTCGTTAAAATCTGTGAGCTAACAAGCACCATTCATTTCACACTCCCCTTCCTGCAGGGCCCTGCAGCCATGGGTGTCAGCCGACCATCTGTGGACCTGAGCATGGAGCTGCAAAGGCTCTCCAGGTTGTTTCAGCAACCTGGAAAATGAGGTCTGGTTTTATTCCATTTCTGCACATAAGACAGATGAGAGATGTTGTGCTGCAGGAGCCATAGCCTGTTTGCACACTTCAGTTTATTGCAGGGATCCCAAGAGCTGGCTTAGCTCCTGCGGCAGGTCTTGCTGCGCTGAGTTGTGCTCTGGAGCCCTGCTGGCCACGTTACTGTGAGTGGATGGTGCCATGGTTTGCACCGTGTGGGTGCTTACAGACACAGCTATGCTCCGCACTGCGTGGCCCCTGGACAGATGGAAGATCCTGGAAGCACGTGCTTGGTTTGACTTCACCCAAACCTTAAGTAAGGAATGAGACAATACACCCTCCCCCATTTCTTGCTCATGCAGGGAGGTGAAGGTTTTGTTCTATTGACAACAATAACAATCGTAGTGGAAATGTTTCATTGCGGCTGAGCCATATTAACAGCAGCTTCCATCAAATAGAATTGTTTTGTTACAATCATTTCACTTTGGGTAACACTTTTACAGCTTTGACTAAGAACATATGGAGCTGGAGTACTAATACAGGCTTCTGTGCAGTCATACAACCGAGGAGCACTACCAGCATACCTACGAATACAGTCTGTTACTTATGCTTCTCCTCGTGTTCTTACTGGTACAATCAGTAATTGCTCACGAAAGCACTGCATGCCAAAAACTCTGGTTTGTTTACTATAGGTGAGCGCTAATGAGAGTAGGGCAGCTATGTTGATTTTTTTCCTTGATAAATATCATCGCTCTTATCAATTCAAATATTTAATACATAAGCCTGTATGTACAAACCTATAGATACTCGCAAGGAACCACTGTGCATAATGACACCTGTGTGGCTGAACTGGACTTGTGCATTTTGCCGGAACGGAGGAAGGCACCACTCCTTCCTGTGGTCTCCAAGGGACTGCTCTAAGAATCAGTTACATTATTTCTAAAGGCAGGGGAAAGGAGCCTTGCATTTGAAATGTAATGCAGGGACCAAGATATTTTCTTGCTGTTGCAAGGAATTCTGCAATCTCCTGGCAAGAGGAACATATCTGGAGGTGAGGTAGATGGTGCCTTTAAAAGGCCTCTCCCTGCCCTGTCCTTCCGCCCTGCACCATGCTTTCCTCTGGGTGTTCCACAGAATCACGGTCCTGCTGTCTCATACAAATTTTATCTTTTCTTCCTGTCACCCTGGTATTTTGTGCACAGTCCCAACAGAAACTGAAAGCAGTGTCTGATGGCTATTTTTATACGCTGCTGTGTGAAGCAGAATTCTACTCTAGTTGTACTGGGGTTTTCTAAGGCTGGTTTGTTCTCCTTGCCCTCTTCTTTCTATACAGAAGTGAAAGCAGAAGGGGAGATTTCAGCCTTCAGCTCTAAAAGTAGCTTCCTAAAGCACTGCTACAGCAATACGTATTGTTTCCTTCTTTTCTGGAAAAGCACGAGCACGCTGTAACCTTTGGTTAAATCTCTGTATTCTTCCTTTCTCAGGTGTTGCCTTAAGCAGAGTCTGTGGGCTTATCAGTGCTCACAGATCCTATCAGCAGGCTGTAAGTAATAGATACGCTTTCCAAAAGCTGAGTAAAGCTGCAGTACAAGGAGTGCGAGTTAAGGCATTAATGAAGAGGCTGAGTAAAACCAAATAGCCAAAATCACCTTTGTGCTTTGTATTTGCTTGTAAGTTCGTACTGTGGATCTGCAGTGTTATTTTGGATCTCTGATGCTAAAGTTGCAACTCTTGTCAGTGAGAACTGAGCAGCTGTTCTAACATCATCTCCATATACTCATGAGAAGGCAGTACATCTTACTTACACTGCAGGGCTGGGAAAGCACATCACTTTCCCAGCAAAGGTCTGAGGCGACAGCACATCAGCGTGAGGTGCTTTGCACAAAGCAGGGAGCAGTCAGCATTCTGCCGGCAGCGGCGTGAGCAGCGCCTCAAGCACGGCCTCGGCGTTTTCCATCTCCCTCCATGCACGTGCTGACACACCAGTGGTTTGACTAAAGCTGTACCGAGACCATTAAGAAAGAGATGGAGCTGTCTGCCAGCATCTTTAACGTATCAAGCCGATGGAATCACAAAAGAGTACGAAATTGAAATGCGCCAAGCGGTGCGTAGGAGCCTCAGTGTCTAAAAGGCAGTTAAATCCAAGGGAAATTTGCCGGGGGCTACTGAGAAGCACAGCATTAACGTTTTTCTCTCCTTTATGCAGTTGAGTGAAGAAGATGGGTTTAATTAGCATTTTTGCTGTGCATTTAGCAGTGGAAGTGCTGTAAAGTTGTCATAGACTTGAGTCGAAGGAGGCCTCTGTGGCAGAACTTGTCAGACTACGTGCAAAGTGCAGAGGGTATGCTGGGATGCTCTGAAATGGGGTCCCTCGCAAAGAGTGACAAAACTTGCCTCTTGGAATTGCAAAGTGAAACACCTACTGACTCACAACAGGCGTAGTCAGGAAATGAAGCTTAGCGGGAGGCTGGCATTTTTTATTTCCTTGAGGCTGCTGAAGAGCAGTTCTCTTTATAGTAGGCTTAAATTACATGTATAAAATACAGGAGAAATAACTTCACCAAGTGAAGAGAAGAAGTAGAATGAATGCTATTTTTATAGAGTTGCATAAGAATCTTGTTCTAATATACGGAGAACTTGTTGATTCTAAAAATAAAGATTTTGAAATGTTAGTGGATGGAATCTCAGCGACTTTGTGACCTAGTTTGGGTCTCTGTAAGTATATACCCCTCCGTGAGGATAGCTGGTTTTCACAGACACTCAGTACGTCTCCTCCTTGCATGTACCCTGGTATTCTGATGGCTGTTGTGCCACCTGGGACTGCACATCACAGCTTTGGTCTTGACAGTAGGAAGGGCTGTCTCACTATAGACACTGACAACGGGCACGTTTGTTTGCAGAAAGCATTCTGGCTCTGACGAACCTGTCACAGTAATTGTTCTCCAACCTCTCCTAATATGTAGAAAGCACGTGGAGTATATTTTTACAGCAACAAGCAAAAAATGATCAGGATTCTTTTAGTGTGAAGCTTCTCACAGTGTTGAAGGGAATTGATACTTATGATTAAAGCAGGCCGGGAGTGCTAATTTGCTACAGAAATTTTCAGGAAATGTGACCAAGGTATTCTGAGGCACTGCTGACCTGTCCGCTGAACAGTATGCTTTGGGAACTATCCTAAGCCATGATATATGTTATCCTTTCTTCTTGTGGTGGTTAGCCAAGGAAATTAGTGAGGAAAATCCACCAGGCTTATGCAATAGTGCCTCTCAGCATTAAAGCCTACGGAAATCTCCTCCGAGTGGGAGGAGGTTCAGATTCAGTAGCAAGTTTAACTCGGTGATATAAAATGAGAAGGCTGAATCCTAGCGTGGAATAAATCAGTCGTTCTCTTCAGCAATAATTCGTCACATCGTGGTGGCTCCTGAGCACATTCACTCATTCATTGCCAAGGGTCACTGCAGCCCTGGTGTAAACCAGCTGGAAGGGGCAGGAGGACCATAGCCGCCGTTACCTCAAAGCACACAGGACGATGCATGAGGTCCTAATGTATGCGCCCCACCCGGTGCCTCCGACCTCTTGGCTAAACCTTTCTTTCCACTCACATCTGTTGTCAGCCTGTAACTTCCCTTCAGCTGTCCAACTGACGAGGCCAAGCGTTTCACGTGGCTCTCGATGCAGAGGTTGTCCCGCTTCAATCTGGGCAGTAGACTTCATACATTTATCCCAGGCAGCAAATAGATGCATTTTCCACCACTTTGCTTCAATCATCTCTTTAATCTCTGCTGAATCTCTTTTTAATGACTATCACTTGATTCTTTTCACTCCCCCTTCACTGCTCTAATTAGTTCTCCCAAAACTCGCAGCCCATTGACTCTCCATTTGTAGCTCCTTTCACTAAAAAAAGAAAAGTAATTTAGTTCCTCTCATACTGGAAAAAATATTCCTAACCTGCACACCCTTTCCATTTTCTTTTTGCACTCGTGAAACGTTCTATTAACAAGAGCTCCAACTTCCTCTATTTCACTTCTGTATTCCGTTCCCACTAATTTGGCTGTCTCCATGCTGACCACCGAAATTGCTCTCAGCAGGGTTTCTAATAACCTTTTGTTAGCCAGATCTCTTCAGGCTTCTTGACCCACTGGTTACCTTCAACAAATACAACCTACCTTTTATTTCTGACATCTTTATTTCTGTTTGTGTCTGTGCAACACTTGATTCTGGCTGTCTGCCTACTTTGGAAGCTGCTCCTTCACCGTGCCCTTGGCTGAACAGTCCTTGTCTTCCCCACCTCCAGCTTTCTGTGGCAATTCTGCTTTATTCTTCCTATGCGTTTATGTATGTAACTCCTAACGCAATGGAGTTCTTTCCTGAGAAGAACTCCTAGACTCGATGGTAATATAAATGATAATAACAGTTGGTATGACAGGTTTATTTCCCTAGTAGTGTTTAGTCTTAGGAAAACAGCTCTAAAAATAGATTCAGAAACCGAAATAATAAATGACTTCTACGAAATTTGCAATTATTCTTCCATCATACCAGGGACTTGCTCTTGCTTGTTTGTTTATAGACAAATCTCTCATTGCTTTTCCTCCTGAAGCTTCAGAAATGTGCAAGCAAATAAATTCAGAAACCTTCCTGAACCGGGGGGATTAAGTCATTAGCGCAGGAATTCTGGAAGGGCGCATGGAGTTCAGCCAAACTAGACGTCTCTCCAGGTTCAAGCCCTAAAGGGTCCAAAGATTTTTATCGAGTTTTTTATATAGATGTTTGATCACATGCTGAAAAAATGTTGAAGTTGGCCAGAGATGTAAGTCTTCACGTATTTATTAGCTCTTTTTGTTTGTTCTAGTTGCTAAAGAGATGATTGATTGAACAGATGATAAGCAAAAGATCATTGAAGATAGGGTTTGATATTACACTGTGATACATCTGTCTTTCACCGAAAGACAACTGATCCTACACGTGTGAGTGAAGGGATGGCCCTTTCCATCGTAGGCTATTGCAAAGCTGCTCAATTCTTACCATTGTCCACTAGATCTTAGCGCAGTCTTCTCAACAAGCAGCAGCCCCATCACACCAACCAGCAGCTGCATGTTGAGGTCATGACAGATAAATGCAGTCATAAACACAGTCTGAGATACGGCTGCTACAGCAGTCCTGTCCAGCCACACCAATCAAAATACCTCTTGGGCCTCCCTGTACGTAACTAGGGTGAGGACTAGAATGCCACTGTAGAAGTGCATAGAACTTCCACAAACTGTTGCGTGACACAGGTTTAGAGCTGATGTCTCTGAACTAGAGCTGAGGCTGTGAGCTGACAAGTACCGACTACCTTAGGTGTAATCAGTGCCGTGCTCTGAAAGGATACTTTCCTGGCTTCTTTATCATAATGGTTGAGCATCTTTATTTGAGTGTTAATCAACAAGTGGGAATCATCATTTGTGGTTCCATCTTTCTCTCATGGGGAAGAACTGGATTGCCAAGGCTGACTTTGGATCATCTGTAGGAGCTGACGTCCTTGGCGATATTTAGTTCGTCTAGAAGTTTACTCTCTGGCTTTGAACAAGCCACAGAGATGTCTCCTGAACAGGTTGTTACCCTTACAATGGAAATCTGAGTGACTGATCAGCGTTCTCTTTCACAGCTGACTTTCATATGTTTGGTGTAGAAGAGTATGAATATTTTCATGGATTTTACTTGATATTTTGAGCAGAAAGATTCATTTCCTGAGTCACAGTTTTCTGTATAACCTGTTGTCTCCACACTTCTCACACTTCTCCTTACCTGGGGAGGCACTGGCACATTGGTGGTGGAGTCACCGTCCCTGGAGGAGTTCAAGAACCGTGGAGATGTGGCACTGAGGGACGTGGTCAGAGGGCATGGTGGGGGTGGGTTGGGGTTGGACTGGATGATCTTAGTGGTCTTTTCCAACCTTAATGTTTCCATGATTCATCTTCTATATTGCATGGCTACAGTCCAGGCAATGAAAGACATGTATAACACACCAGCAGCCTGCCAGGACTGAAATCTCCAAATCAGCTGGATAAGGAAGAGGCACTGCCCTGAGATGGTGTTGTGTGGGAGCTCAGTGCCAGTGAGCAACATAGGAGGGCTCCAGGTGCAATGTAAATACCCCGAGAGACAGATGGGCAGGAAGCCTTTTCTTGGGGGAACTTCTGCAGTCCTACATAAATCTACTAGCATGGACTGGTTTATTTTTACCTTTAATCCTGAAGAATTCCTGTCTGATGTTCTAACCTTGATTTCTCATGTTTTATTAGAACCAACTTACAAAGCCCCATTCCAGCGCGCATGGGATCCTGGGCTCAGCCTTCCACCAAGAGCTGCCTTTTAACTCTTTCACACCTTCCTCTCAGCGATTCTCCTTTTAAGATGATACAGTCTGAGGAAAATATTGGAAGGGAAAATATGTTATTTTCTCTTCTCTGTAAAGGACCTTGAAGCAGAGCACTTACCACATAATGTTAGCAGTGGGAAATAAGCATCTCAGACCATAAATCCAGTAAAATTTTTAAGATACTCCTTTAGGAATTTTTCCCCCCAGATTCTCCAGCTTTGGTTCATTTATTTTACAGTCCCAAGAGAGTCACACATACATATCTTTTAAGATTTAGAAACTCTATACTCAATGCAACTAATATTTTAGTCAATGATGTGAGGATGAATAACCAAAATTGTCATAAAAAACAGAGCACAATTGGGGTCGTGTCCTTTATGGCAGTGGGAGCTGGGTGTACTCGCTTCTCTGTGATTACTTGTCAGCCTCTTAATCCCCTAAACCATAATTAAGCACTTTTTTCATTGGTACCATCTTACTATGTTTTTGGCAATCTTTTCTGGTTATTGCTTCATTAAATTACAAATTTATGTGCAAAGCTGATAATGCCTTTTTAGTATTTCAGTAAGGGGAATGTGAACAAAGTAAGTGAGCAAGCTGTTTCACACGAGCACGTGAAGCCAGAGCCCAGCATACCTTACCATCCTCTGCCACCCATCTCTGCTCCCTATCACAAACATGTACATGACATGTACAGGACATGGAGGTGCTGGAGCAGGTCCAAAGAAGGGCAACAAGGCTTGTGAAGGGCTTGGAGAATATGCCCTATGAAGGGAGACTGAAGGAACTGGGGCTGTTTAGTCTGGGGAAGAGGAGGCTCAGGGGAGACCTTATTGCTCTCTTCAAATACCTGAAAGGTGATTGCAGTGAGAGCAGGGTTGGTCTCGTCTCACTGGTGACAGGACAAGGGGAAATGGCCTCAAGTTGCGCCAGGGGAGGTTTAGGTTGGATATCAGGAAAAACTTCTTTACAGAAAGGGTTGTTAAGCACTGGAACAGGCTCCCCAGGGAGGTGGTTGAGTCACCATCCCTGAATGTGTTTAAGAACCGTTTGGATGTGGTGCTTAGGGACATGATTTAGCGGTGGGTTGTTAGAGCAGTATGGTTGGGTTGTGGTTGGACTTGATGATCTTGAAGGTCTTTTCCAACCTGAGCAATTCTATGATTCTATGATTCTATGAAGTTGAACTCATTCCCAATGTCATTATGCTTGCACCTACACTGGGATGTCTGTTTCGGAAGACTGTGATCTTTGTAGGGTCTACTCCCAAGTCTGCACACGTGCTTCATTGTCGAGGAGCTCTGCTGCTGACAGCAAAGAGCTCATTCACTGCAGTAAAGGTCTGTTCGTGCATACCCGGCTGCATCAGCACACACACATTTTTCTGTGTGCTGAGCACAGTGGGGCTCCAGCCTGGACTTGGGACTGCTGAGTGCTGTTTCAACAGAAATAAATGATGAAAATTGTATGTTGTTTCTTAGATGCCCATTTTGGCTTTTTAAAATATCCTACACTCTCACTTATTCAGAAACATTGAATGCAAACCACTTCTTCTGCAGGAGAACTGACAGTGTCACAAGCAGGCCTGTATGATGACAGATACCTGATTACATTTAAACAGCCCTGTCATAAAAGGCTTTTCCTATGTTGTTCTTTGCACGATGTTTGAATGGATGTATTGCATTTTCTGTGTTCTTAATGAAAACTTCCTGTAGTGTGAAAAAGGAGTAAAAAGCCCTGAGCTAAGCCTGTATATATATACCATATATCATGCAAAAGAAACATGTAAAATACAAAAAGCAAATACATGTCTATGAGAGTTTCTCATGGTGGCAAAAAATATGCAGCAGTCAGTTCAAAGCACAGATGAATTAGAATCTCCATCCAAAAAAGGCTCATGATGCTGATCCCAGTGTCCTGCTGTTTGAACTCAGCAGCCTCAGAGCTGATAAGAGCGTGTTATTATGCAAGCTATCAAAGTTTATTTACACAATGCCTCAGAACAGATCCTTTCAATGGTATGGCCAGGTGGTTAGCATCTATTGTCAGATTTTTTATGCGTGCCAAGGCAGTAGTAAGCATTCTCCATCCTGTAAGCAAGATATTGTCCACTGCACAGTGCTCTGTCATCCTAAATCTGAGGGGCTCTCATCTTTAAGCCCTTGGAATCTTTGCTTTCCTTTAATTTTGAAATCTATAAGCACTTCCGCAGAGCGCATCCTTCAATAAATACAATAAAAAATCCAGTTATCTTAAACAGCATTAAGTTGAGAATTGAATTAGCTATCAGGCAGGAATCTGGTAACGCAGCACGAGTCTACCATTGAAGTCCTTCATCTCTGCAAGTCCTGGAGCATTCCCAGGTCATCAGGAGAGTGTCTGTTCTAAATGTTTTAGGTGGTTTAAATGATACCTCAATGTGAGGGCACCCAACTTAATGATCACTCTAATGGATCTAATTTTTGAAGTACGGCTGCCTCAGTGCTTTCGGAACAGCAGGCTGCTTTTCTGCTGGTGTCTATAAACAGAGGCAACAAAGATCACTCATCTCTTTTTCCAAGCGTAGGGCAATTTTTAATATATTTAACTTAACTGCACCAGCTGTGAAATGTTAGGTTTCCTCCTATGTTTAAAAGGCTTCGCTTCTGTGTGGGATATAAATCAGAACAAAATGTATCACTAAAAATGGGGAATGGAGACACCAAATTGTATACAGAGGGAAATGCTGGAGGATTTATTATCAGTGATTTGCTTAAGTCTCCTTAAACACCGCACGGCCCACATTTTCCAGAATGGATATGGCTGCAGTGTCTCATATCCGTAGTGCTGCAGTTTGTGGGGGATCCTTGGAGAGCTCCAAGTAATGAGAAGTGACAGTAATGAAACAACTTCCAGCGAGCTCCAAACTGCCATGGACTGCTGGAATCCCCATCCCAGCTCTCCTGAGAGCTCCGGTGTCACACCTGAACCTGCTGAAGCCGTGAAGATGACAGCGGGAGCTTTCATGCGTGTTGACATTGCTGTCACGGGAACAGAGCTCTCAGAAGGGAGCTTTAACCTTGAGCCCTCGACACATCAGGTCAAGTGTGGAAATCATGGCATGCCCGACTTTAGATCTGTGGTTGTTAACACATTACAAACTCCCATTAGATTTGTGTTCCATTAAAATTAACTTCGCAGCTGCCTTAACTTTTCACGGGGTTGCATTGACCCCACAAAATACAGATGTCTATGAGTATTTTTATCATCATGCCCAAAATCGTTTCATTCTGTGTTCAATTTCCTAGCCCTGCAGACCTTTGGAAATAAGACTAGCGATAGGACCACTTCAGCCTTTGGAAAAAAGTTAATATTTCCCACACCTTAAGCCTAACCAGGGCAGCGTAGTATGATCTTTGCTTCTCAATGGCTGTGGACTAGAAGACCATGCAGCTTCAAGGTGGCAGCAGTAACAGTTGCAAAGTCACCTGAATGCTATGGAAAATTCTCACTGGAGCATAACTGAGAAACTGTCAGCAACTGGACTGTTTGCTTTTGTTTTTTATTTTTTAAAGAATGTGCTAGAAGAATGCTGCTGCTTCTGAGACCATGCACAACCGTAGACAGTTAACAAACACTGCTACAACCTCAAAATCCAAAAATGATTTTTGCTTCTTTGTCTCTTTTGACATTGCCTCCTCTGACAGTGACGAGTGCCTCAAAACTGCGTATCGCTTCTATCTAAAGCTCGACCTTCTCTGTTTTTTTTTCCCTTAATAAGTAACGCTGCTAAAATTATGCAACAGACAAGAAACAAAATGAATCATCCGGCTGTGAAAAGAATTACCTTGAAACTGTAGGAATATATATATATATATGGGCATGTGGTTCTGAAGTTGATTAAATCATCACATTTGCAAATCCTTAGCCCATACCTCACCATAACGTTGATTTAAAATTCTGAGACAGACCATGAGCTAAGTTTGCAGGAAAGCATACAGCAGACACGCACCTATAGGCATGAACTGTAAAGACATGATTTCCTGCAGATCAGGTGGTGCTGAGGAGGACTGAAGCACTCATAGTACATTGCAGGTTTAATTTATGTAGGTTACATTTTCAGGCGAGTTACATCTACCAAAATATGCTCATTCAGCTGAGAAACCAGAACCTTTGTTGGCTGGAAGACTTCCAAATAGGAAGCAAAGAAGATTTGCTTACCTTATGCCTATTTAAGATCTATTATTAGTGGTCTCATTCTATTCTCAGTAGCCACATGGCCACCCTCCAAGGAAATGCCATCGTAGCTTAGACATTTAGGCTGACTTTGTGGAGGTAAAATACTGAGAGAAGAGAAGAGCAGAAGTGCCTGTGATCCCGTCCTTCCAGGTTTTACTTGAAGCACCATGCTGAAGAGGCAGTAACAGCCATTTTTATGCAGTACTTTTCATCTACAGGTGTGGTTAATATTTAATAGCTGCTGCCAGGACTGGGCCTGTTCTGTGCGCAAGAGGACTGCACTTCTCCATCCCAAACCAGAAAGAATGTGCAGAAAGCAAAGATACACAAGCTGAATCCAGCCAACACATTTATGACTTTATTTATGTTGGGAAGGTGAAAGACAGAGCAGACTTTCTGGACTATTTTGGTAATTAGAACAATCTAACAATGTGACTGGGCAACACAGCAAACGGAGCTGAGGCTGTTCTGCCAGCTCATCTGAACCATCAGCTGCAGCATCACTTGCTAGGTGGTTACTTAGTGTTCTCGGGGTTGAGCACCTCAGTCATGCCACAGGATCCCAAAACATTTCAATTGGTTTTGCTTTTGTCGTCTGCTAACACAAAGAAAATGTGTCCATGGAGAACGTGATCAGATGACCACTTGTACTTGCCTTTGTGTGTACTTTTTTTTGCCACTTGTGGTCTGCTCCTGAAGTTGGACCAGGATGCAATGACAAGCCAGTGCTACCTCATTATCAACTGCAAAGAGAAGTCACTGGGAGCTGCATAGTTCTGCAGCTCGTGATAGTGTCAGCGTGACGTTTGAAGCTGAAAACATCGACTACTGCATGAGCAGGTAACAACCCAGGATATCAATTTTCATTCAAGACATGCTACACAATCTACTGCAGAGCAGAACAGGAAATTTTTGTCTGTACGTTAAGTGTCTCTCCCACTCTTGGGGTGTGGAAAGAGCTGTGACACTGACATTGGCAATTAGGAGCTAAATGTTCAAGCTAAACGTTCATAATGACTGCTGCTCATCATGGAATGGGGTCTTCTTAGAGGTCAGTTTTAAGCACATGCCGAGCATCTAACCTAAGACTCTTGTGTCGCAAACTCACTTTCACAAAGTCTTCTCTCATTCAGCTCTGCTGAAAGTTTGGCTTGAAGATTTCAGCAGTCAGAGGTGGAGATGGTGGTTAGTTTCTTTTGGGGTTGGGTGCAGATAGAGCGCAAGAAATCCAAATTGCCTTCCAAGTCCGGACTTACTGCCACCTGAGTAAGCAGTCTGAATTTCAAGCTTAACTGCAAGTTCTTATTTCACTGTCGTCCAAAGTCTATCTTGAGCTTTTAAATCCTTGCTTTTTGATAGCATACGTGATTTAATAACCCTTTTAGAAAAATAATAAGAAAAAAAGAAAACCAAAGGCCCAAGATTTGCACAGTAATATCACATGCTTGGTTCCTTCTCCAAGCTGAGCTCATCACGCTTGGAAAACTCAGGACGTAGATGCGTTGGTCCAGCATTTCTTTAAAGAGTTTTAACCTGATGTCCAAAACAAAGCAGTAAATTAGATGAACCTGTCAGCTGGAATTCAAAATCCTTAGCTGAAACTTGGCATGTCGCTTTGCCAGCTCAGTTATAGATTTTCTTGATGACTACTTGGCTTTTTATTTCTCTCTGTGCCTTTTTTAAATTCCTCGTTCCTCTTTTCTGCCTTAAAATGTACTTTCCATTACAACAGTGGAGCACAGAAAAGCACCACCTTCCTCACGTCCCTAGCGTAGGCATTTTTCTTAAATATTCTAGACATCAGAGACATTTTGTATTAAACCTACACACTTCTTTCTTTCTTACTGTCATTGCAACACGCCTCTAAGTGTAGATAGTTTTGTTTCAGAGGTGCATAGAAATGAACGTAATGTGGAAATTCATTTTGCTCAAAGAAGGCAAAACAAAGCATTAAAACAGGTACAAGAGCATATGAGCCTGAGCAATGCAGGGACGTTGAGTTCATTTCCATTGCTGAGATCTGTAATCCTAAGACCCATGAAATTAGTTTTCCCAGGTAGATCTCTTTGAGGATTTGATTTTCATCACTTTTTTTTCTATAGTTTTGGAGTTACTCCACCTGAAAGTTAATAGTGCATTGTTTGGAATTACCAGGGAAACTTTGATACAGTCAGTTTGTTCCCTTTTCTTTCTCATCTGGAACTCATAGTGATTACATCAGCACTTTTAAAAAGCTCTTCTCTGCTTGCTTGTAGCATTTGAGATATTATGTCCTTTATTTGCAGGCCGTTACCATCTTGAGCGCTGCCATGGAGAAGGCCACTTGAATTGCCACCTATGTTCTATCCTTAGCTGATTGAGAGCAATGCTGATTGTCAAGGATTGCCAGAGGTGCTTAGAAATTTTAAAATTATTGCCCTTTCTCTGGCTTCTGGAGCCAGTGTTGCTAGCA
This sequence comes from Numida meleagris, assembly GCF_002078875.1. Lineage (NCBI taxonomy): Eukaryota > Metazoa > Chordata > Aves > Galliformes > Numididae > Numida > Numida meleagris. The sequence continues at coordinate 7,997,090 of NC_034413.1, read as the reverse complement.
GTTCTAAAGAAGCCATGGTTCTCCAGCACAGAGAGCAATAGTTACCCTCTTTTCTTGAACTTACCACGATTTCTTACCAGATTTCCTTCAATATGAGTAAAGGAAGCAGAAACAAGCAAAAACACCTGAACTGAAATACATATTACAATTTAGAATAAGCTCAGTTGGCTTTCTGAAGGAGGAGAAACTGGGCTGAGAAAAGATGGCTTTATTAAATTCTGCATTAAGGTTTGACCTTAAGTTCAGGGCACACGAATGCCAGCAATGTTTCCATAGGCACTTTAGGTATGTGTCTTGTTGCTGGCTTTCTTATGCTCCTGATGAACCCCAAGGAGAATGACATCATACACTTTCCTGTGGTTACAAAGTTTGAATCCCATAGCATCATACATCTGAAAAGTTTCCTGCTCACAAAAAGGAATAATTTAACAGAATTCAAAGTTTAATCCTCATCTTTCCAGCCCATGTTTCATTGTAAGAGCTTCTTTTTTTGCTCTTAGGAATTACTTGACTCCATATTTTTGCCACATCGGTCAAAACCACAAAATTCATACAAAAAGTATGAATCCGCATGAGGAAGAAGCTTCCCTTCTTGGCTCCCTTCATAAATGGTGACTACTCAAGATTGGGTTGTATGACTAAGATGCATCTCTAACCACACCAGCAAAGCAGCTGCACCAGCAACAAGTAGAGCTTGAAAGGAGGAGGGAGAGCAAATAAAATTGGTTAAACTGAGTGTTATTATTTTATCACAGACCAACCTAAGCCTTAGAAGTGTAAAATATTCATATGGCCTTTCTCCTCTCTTTCCATGAAAAGTCGGGAGTAGCTATTACATGCTATTTTTATTCTGGCTTCATGTCTGTAACAGAGTTTTCAGTGGGAAGACTCATGCATCACCAGATTCACATATTTATCTTTTCCCAGCTTTTTCATTGTGCACCTTTTTTATTTGGTTAATCCGAAATCTGAAAATGAGAAAGAACCTCCCAGTACATATCAGCATTCCCATCAAGGAAAGTGTTAGAGATAAAATGTCAGAGCACAGTTCATGCACAGAGACTTAAAACTGGAAAATCTAAAGCTGCAGCTGAAAACAAATTACAAGGACATTTACTTTCATGTAAACTAACCAATAGTTCTCAGAGCGTTTGAAAGCCCAAAGCACTGTTTTTTCTTTGTGCTGATAATCCCATAGGCAGTTTTTAGCAGTTCATACACAAACACGCGTCTTAGTAAGTTTTAGCATGTCTTACTAACTTTTAGCATTTTTATAAGACATTATATATCTTATACATAAAAGTCTCTCCATAACTGCTACCTACCACTGTTTGGTAACTTTAGTGTTGAACAAGACTAAAAGGAAAATCTGATAGTTTACTTCAACACTACAATTCGATGGTGGGTAAAGTTAAGCCCCTGATTTTCCGGAGACTCCACCCTTTTCCTTTTCCTTTCCTTTCTATTCTTTCTATGGTTATGAAAACTTTTAGGTGAACAGAATTCTCTAGAGAAAATTACCTTAATGACCATGGCTTTTCCATAAATCAGTGGTGCACATTAAAGATTCAGAACACACTTTAGAGCAACCCTAAATGTGGAAAATAGCAAGGTCCCAGGGTGATCCCCCTCTAAATTACAGGCTGAGCGTTAGGCTCTGCTCTTAGCCATGCAGTTGCAAGCCCATTAACTTCAGGTTTACCTTGCTGTGACAGACCTCAGACTTTGGCTAGAGAGCAGTCTGCTTCACAGTGCTCACTGCAGGAAGCAAGTACCCGATGTCCCGAGCTGTCCTACCAATAACTCTCTTCTCTACCATACTGAATCATGACATGCAATGGGATATGGCAGGATCGGTGTGTTATGTTGTAGTGGGGGGAAGGGGGAGAACTGATAGATGTAACTGTGGGTAACATAGGGGAATATTTAGAAATCTAGTTCAATTGCTCCTACCTAACGATCCATAGGTCCCAAAGGCTTGGCGGAACATCATGCAAGGCACTTTGAAAGCATTAAGCCTAATGTTGGTCTGCTTTAGTTTGCTATAAGCAGATCTGTGCATCCATTGGAGTACATTTTACAAAAAGACAGACAGAAAAAAGATGTGAAATAGTCATTTACTTCTCTTTTTCTGCACCACATATTTGATTTCATTTTGTTGAGATCTACATTGGAAAGCCTTCCACCTAAATATTTGTATAAGCTTTGACATAGTTTTCAACATTCCTGTTAGACCCCAAGGAAGCTCTTGATAGTTTTAAAATGCATGCTAACAAACCAAATCTGTTCTTAAAACCCCTTTTGCTGCATCTTTTTGAACCAATTTAGAATGGGATTTTTTTTTTTTTAAGGGACAAGAGAATGACATGTTTAAATTATGCATTACTGGTGGAGAAAGAGCTATACTGAAAGAACTCTGACACTTACTTGGATGGATCATCAGCTGAGGTAAACTGAAAAACTGATAAGAAGCCAACACTCGCATCAAAGGGAGAATTAAGTCATATGCTCTACTGTCACTTTTGAGAAGCTGAATGCGTAGGATAAAGGTGCATGTTGTTGATATGATCATTTTTAGAAAAACTGAAATCACATAAAGAATTGACAGGTTTTCTCCACAGAAATAAAATGTGACAGTCAGAAAGAGAGATGAGGAGACTTCTTCTTTTTTTTTTTTTTTTAAATAAATAATTTACAGCACTTTCTATTGTCAGCACTGGACTGTTGAGGTGAGGCTTGTAAATCCAGTTGTGCTAACTTTTGTCTCCGAGTTTTCAAGCAGGCTGAGGAATTTTCTGGCTTGAAACTTCTAAGCAAAGAAAAACCATGTTGTTTCTGTTGCATTATGCAGCTAGTCCCAGATGCCTTCATCCTCAGACAGCACAGTCTGTATTTGCAGAAAATTTAGATTTAGATAAATTTGTCTGAGTAACAAAATAACACGAGGATTAGGAATTGCCTATAAAATATGAGCTTTGGTAATAAACCAAAACGTGTGGGAGTTCTGCTCTAAGGCAGCAGCATGTCTCAAGGCAAGCACACTCAGAGAATAAAACCTTCCCAGCATGGCATTAAAATCAAGTTCTTACTAATTTTGGCTTGGCTTCACATGTACGTGCTAGATACATTCATTTTCAATAGGCCGGAAGGCTGTTCCAGTAGTAGTGGAAATGACAATACATTAGAGGGCTTTGAGAAGGCAGAGAAGGAGAGCACAGGTCTGAGAGTCATTTTGCATCCAAGAGTCCATCTGAGACGCTGCTGCCCCTTCTTCCCCCAGTTACAGGCTATGCAGTGGGAGGTGATACACATGCTCTGAAGTGTCCTGTCACAACCTCCCCAAGAAAAAGAATGAAATTAAAAGAGTGAAGTTAAAAGAATGAAATTAGTAGAAAAGACCATTAGAGCTCCTTCATCTTCTTGCACAAAGGATTTCATGCTTCTTAGGCTTGTCCTTCTGCTATCAAAGAGGGAATTCCAGATAATATGATTTTAAGGGGGAAAAGATTTAAACAGTTTGCTTTGGTGTGCCAGAAACAGGCCTAATTACCCGGAGATTTGCTAGATATGCCTGTAAAACTTTTCAGGCTGAACTAAATCCTTTTGAAAAGCCATGTCTTATTCCCCATTCCTGTTCCTTACATCTCAGCACCCTGATGAGCTGTACAGACTCGTGCTAATTAGGCCAGCGTTCTGCCATCTCTTTGTTATGTTTTTGTTTGGAGGACAGAAGCAGTGACACAGAGCGTCCCAGGAGACCAACCCCTTCACTCCTCCTTCCCAGCGAGCATCACCAAGGCCTTTCACAGCAGCCCCAAAGCTGAGCAAAGGAAATCATGGTGAAGAAGTAATGGGCTCTAGAAAGATTGTTGTCTTTTATCAAGGGATTCAAAGAGGAGCGTAAGTGAGAGGTAGGTGAAATAGGAAGCACTCAGTGCCTGGGCCGTGGGTGATGAAGTGCAAAGCAAGAGCTGTGTTACATGGCAGTGCAATTCCACCCAAAGTTTCATTCAACCGGCTGTGGAAGCTGACACCTCTCATGTTCCCTCTGTGCTTGCTTTCTCTTAAAATGGAGTTCAAACTTCTGTTTGGCAGTTTGTATTCATAGTGTGTGCCTGTTGGATTGAAGTGATACTTCCCTACCAACGCTTCTCTGGTGACTCAGTCTGTTTCCAAAGAGTTTAATTGAACTAATTGTTCATGTCCTTTTGTTTTGCGAAGAAAACTAGAACGCTAACAGAGGGGGTTCTTTCTCCAGAGCTCTTAGCTAGGCAGAAGCACTGAGAGGAGGTTCATTTCTCTGGCTCTTCCAGGAAGGAGCAATGTTTGAGAAGCATGGACTGCCCAGTGCCACCCCAGTTGGGCATTGGTTCAGGAGCCTAAAACTCATCTTCACACACGTACAGTGCTGGCCATGGGTCTGTGGGACCTCCTGCTCCCACACAGCCTCTGTAAGGTGAAGGTCTGTGCGACTGAAGCTGGAGGGTTTGGGGTACTGGTCCGTCACAGTTACACATCTGCAGAGAGGACCTCATTGTATAAGAACTGTACAGCCACTATGCTCACTCATTCACTGCCAAATGTTACCTGAAATGTCTGGGCTTTGATACACCACCTAGGACGAAACCTGATTAGCACCTGTGTTTTATTCAGTGTTTTTGTCTGGCACATGGAATCCTAGAACGGCTTGGGTTGGAAGGGTCCTCAAAGCCCACCCAGTCAACCCCTGCCATGGGCTGGGTGCTCCCACCAGATCAGGGCCCAGATGTAAGCACCCCTAGGGATGGGGCACCCACAGCTCCATGGGCAGTCTTGTGCCAGGGCCTCATCAACCTCTCACTGAAAAATTTCCCTGACATCTAATCTAAATTGCCCCTCTTTTAGTTTACAAGCATCCCCCCTTGTCCTATCATGATCTACCTGCTTAAAAAGCTGACTTCCTTCCTGCTTATCAGCTCCCTGCCCCCCACACTCCCCTGGGCCAGGGGCGGCTTGCTGCCCTGCAGGCTCAGGGCCCAGCGAGGTGCTGCCTGGCTGCCGGCTGGAAATGTTTCCTGTGGGTTCAGCTCTGTGATTTAATGCTGTGCTAATATTAAACCTCCACCGTAACATAGTGTTGATCTAAGCCAAGCAATAACTTAGGAATATGTACGTGAAAAAAGCTGGGTTTTTTGTTTTGTTTTGTTTTTCTTCCATTTTAAAGCTGCAGACAGGATATAAAGTAGGACTGGGAACAGCTTGTCTCTGAGGTCCCAGCAGTGACTTAGAAGCTAGAAACAACCTTTTACAACCTTTTAGACAGATTATTTCATGAAACAGCTGGAGATCTGCAGGGACAGCAGCCCCACTCCACCTGCTTTGCTCTTTACTATGTATTCAGTGGGAGCTGGTCAGGACTGTCTTTACCATCCACTGCAGTTCCCAGTGACCACCAGACACCTCTGCTGATTTAATATAATACCTTGCATTTCTACTGCTGAATAGAAATTTGGGGCATAAAGAAGACATTGTATTTCAGAAGGCAGTACGGCAGAACAAACTAATGTCAGAATGAACCCACGACCACCTCCCCATTTATATCCTCATTTACTTTCAAAGAGATTCTCAGACTGGAAGAGGCAGGCTTTGCCTCATTTTCTGCTTCATTACAGAAAGCAAGTTGCAAAACAAGTCAGTATAGGATTCAGAAATCAGAATCAATCTATCTTCTTGAAATCTCACTTTGCTCCTGGGTTTGTCTGCATACATAAAGCTGCATTTAAATTCTTGGTTTCTTTGAAGCCTTTTAGAGGAAATCATGGGACTTCACGAGCTTTGGCACTCATACACTCTCAAATTGCTTGAGTTTGACAAATGGTAGAAGTGGGACCTACTCATGGATGTATAGATCTGAATTCAAGTCTACTTTTACCTCAGCCACCTGCCAAAGTTCATGCTGCTTGGTGGTCTGGTTCAGACCTGTCTGGGATCCAAACAGGGAAAGTGAGCACATTCAGAAAAGAAGACATCAATTAAAATAGACTTCTCTGGTTTCTCCTGGAGAAAGCCATATTTTCTGGAAACCAAAAACTGTTCAACTCACTCTGATTTTATTTCTTTGCTCAGGAAAATATTTTAGAACTGTCTACTTTTCTATAATAATGGACACTGGCCATACTCAATTTTTCATTTTAAACGTGAGCTACTAATTATAGGACCATCCACATTAAAATTGATTTGGCCACAATCAACCTGCCAGGCTAAAATCAACCTACTGTTACCCGCAGTGGTAATGCCAGAAATTAAAGCTTCTGATTTCCTGAACCCCACTACACGATTGTGTATTAGGTGTCCAGAGAAGCAAGTGTTCACACACATACACGCATAAACATCATAGAACCATAGGATCATTTGCACTGGAAGGGACCCTTGAAGCTTATCTAAGTCCAACTCCCCTGCAGTGAAAAAGAGCAGGGACATAATATTTGCAGAGCCTTCAATTAAAGCCTGTAAAATACTGTATGAAATTATTATTAAAACCACCGTTCCCTTGACATTTTCCAGTACACATTTAGATATCTAACAGAGGTTCTTTCATGTTGTTTTAGAATAGTTTTCACATTGCTGTGAAAATGAAATACAAATTATTCTGCACACAGGCTGATTTATCCTATACTTATATTAAGTAATAACATACCAACTGATTTACAGAATAAGTTGTTGTGATTTCTCCTTTGCATTGTATTTGTCATCTGCTTTAACAGTTCCTTGGGTAAACCATTGATACCCTGCCTGTAAAGGGAGGGCTGATCGAGCTGAGCAATTTTTTTTGGTTCATGATGAAGAATCAACATTCCCCCTGAATGTCCTCTCATCCAGAAATAGTTGCCAACTCCCTGATGCTTCAGTCAGCCCTCCTAAAGTTTTCCAGCTATCTTGTTTTATACCTCTTCCAACTTTAACTCAAAAGTAAAAGCAGATAATATCACAGCTCTGGGTGCTATTTCTTTGTCCTTTCTAACCTCGTAAGCCTTTGCAAGCAGTGCGCGTGCAAACTCAGAGCAAGCACCTGCCATCATGCAGCGTGTGTCTTAGCCACCAGGGCTCAGCTGTGCAAATTCGGCGTCTCACACCCCCAGTGGGCTGTAGAGTGGGGAAGGAAATTGGTTGACCGCAGTTAGTGGAAGGGTGTTGCATTAGCAGTCACGAAGACATGAGCTTCTTGCCACTGGCCCCAGCTAAGCACGGTGTCACACGAGTGACGCTCAGCTGTCTGTAAGTTTGTCCACCCAGGGGAACGCTCACAGGAGGTGACGGAGCAGTTTGCTTTTCTTGCCCATTTTTCCTTCAGCCTCTCCACTAAATGCAATAAAAAGATCTGCAGCGCAGACAGATGGCAATTAAAAGCAAGTGTAAATTCAACACGCTCCCAGAGACTGATTTGCTGCCTCAGATGAAAACAACTGCTGACCATAAGGAAGCGGGATGGCATCCAAACTGCTGTCCTGACAGCACTGACTTTGGGCACTGTGCATCTTGTTTTCCAAATGTAATGATTTCATGGCCAACAAATGCCTTCTTTCTGATACAACCAGAGGCGCCCCTGCCTTGCTGCTACTGGAGGGGCAGGAAAAGTGAGTCATGGCAAAATGTGCTCCGAGGTTCAGCAGCGCTCCCTCTTCTCCACTGCTGAACAACTTCTGAGCTAAAAACAAACATACTGTGTTTTTCTTTTTTTAATCTGGCAAGTACCTCAAAATGCAGATGAAAGCTCTTCATGCTGATCCCCAGTGCGATCAGCGCCCTGCGATGGGCAGCTGTGCAGAAAGAGGCAGCGAGCGCTGTTTTGGTATCTATCTCATTAAGAACCAGATAGATGCACAAGGTTGGCTTGAAATGCAGATTAGGTTGGTGTGATTCACAGACATTAGTGGCAGTCTTTTTTCCCAGCTCAGTCTTGGTCTTCCCACTCCCTCAGTTGAGGTGATTTTACTGCAAAGATGCTCAGAGTGAGCTACTGACATCTGAAAACTTCAGAGTGAAATAAAAGCTTTCCAGACGTGCAGTGCACAGAAGAAAGAGAAGGGCCAATGAGAACAGAACAAAAAAAAGATGTTCTCCAATACACTTACCAACTAAAATGTTCTAACAAATAGATCAGATGTTGGGCAAACAAAGAAGATGGGACCAGGAAATAAAAGAATGAAAGGAGAGGCTGTCAAGAGGAGACCATTTTTTTCCACACCACCTGGCTTTGTCACCCAGGTCACAGAACATTCAGATATTTGCTGTTTACTTTGCTAGAGATAAAATAGCAATACCATACCTGTCTTTGTTTGAAGTTGCTAAGTTATGAAACCACAAGTTTCACAGCAGACTCGTGGATGCGTAGGCATTGCTATGGCCTCAAAGGTGTCATGTAATGGTCAAGAGGAACAGCAACCCCAATCTAGGTAAAGGAAACGAAGGATACAGCTATATGCAGCTGACATAGACAAGACAGCACAGTTACATTCAAACAGCATTTCCATCTGTAGGTGTATTTGTGTAGAGCAGCTCCTGTCATGGGAGCATGGAGATCTTAGAGATCTCTGAATGGAGATTTCAGCAAAGACAGTTGCAGAGCAGCCTCCTCACAGTTCTTGGGAATTAAAATCTTGATTCATAGTGAGCTATTTTTTGTAAGAGCCCACAGGATGAAAAAGGAGAGGAGCAAATAATAGATTTAAAAACCACTAGAAACATCAGGTAGACATTTTTCCATTTTCCTAGAGATTTCTGAAGGAATTCAGGAGTTATTTTTCCTCTAGGCATATAATTCTCCTTCTAACATTGAGCCGGGTGCTGCTTCCTTAGGAAACAGTCTAAAGAAAAAGCTCTCTACATAGTATTACACTCACAAAAGAAACATTTTGCCAGCCACTGTCTTTTCAGACGATTATTACCACCAAACTTAATTAATTAAAACATTTTTTCAAGTTAATGATTAATAATTTCAAAAATGTAGTGGATTTGCTTCTGAATGGAATATTCTTTGCAGAAAACTTGCTGTTCCAGTACCTGGAGCAATAGTAAGCATATGAATTTGTGCTCTTGTTTCACACTTTTACATCATCCACAGATATGTTTTGCACAGTCTTCTTTGGAGAGTTGTAGCAATACTCTGGTAATAAAGCTAGGAAGCAGAAAAGCGAAGCAAACGGAAAAAAAAACAAACATGTAATGGTGCTGTGAGAATCTGAGTGTACATTACGTAAGTTGTTTTCTCCAGATCTTTTTTAGTTTCCTCAATTTTTTGAATGACCGAAGAGTTTTATCATGTAAGAGAGTTTCCTGATAATTGACTCAATGTTATCCCCCTCCTGCAGAATGCTATTAGAGATGGATTGCTCACTGTTACAGTTCAGTGGAATCTGTTGCTCCCACTGAGATTTCTGGCAGTTTTGCAATAATATAAGACCAGTGTGGAAGTTCAGCTAGCACAAGATAGGGAAATAGAAACTTTTAGCTGAGACAAGCTTGATAAAGTCATGTTTCAGAGCAATTGATCTTTCTGTGACAAACTGCAGTCAGAGTCTTATCTAAAACTGTGAGCAAGGCACCTCTCTGGCAAGTCTTGCTGTAAACACTCAAGTAATTCATTGATGCTATTCTGGTCTCTTGGTATGAGTCACCAGGCATATTGGTCATACCTCTGTACACAGACGAAGGCAAGGAGACAGAATACTGAATAGCGTGTGTGTTTAAATTTAGTAAAATATTTTACCTTGGGCTATTAGTCAGCTTGACTCCTTTGTTTTGACAGCAGTGCTGGGAGGTGTGTCCGATCTTTCATAGCCTACTTCACAGGTGCAAAACAAGTGACCACACCTGTCAGTGCTGCACTACCACTATATTCATCTTCTATTAATTGAGGCATGCAAGGAAGCACCTCATCTGCACCCATTTGGCAAACAGATGCTGTGGGTAACTGCTTTTGGTGGTCTGTGGGAGATGGAACATCCTAAATCTTACACCATCACATGCAGTATTTTCACAGGGATTTGAATGACTGGACTGAGGTTAGCTGTCCAATGCTCTTATTGCAAATTTCTTCCCCCCAGCCCAGAAACCACCTACATGTTCACCTGTTGGCAGTAGTTGGGCTGAAATAAAAAGTATTTGTCAGCTCTTAAAAGTCAGAGTTCATGGTTTGGCATAACAGTGATGGAGAGGACCGTGCCATGAATATTTGTTCAGGAGAACTCAGTGCTTGAAGTCAGAGGTGAGAGCTTCATCCAACGGTCACTCTGTTGTAACCCTTTGATGCTCTTGTATAAACCCATCAAATGCAGCTGAAGCAAAAAGCCAGCTCCAAAAAGATGTGTATCCACAAACGCAATGAAGAAGCTCTCCTTAAAATAAGTCCTTCTTTATAGAAACATTTCAGAGTTCACCGGGAGATATTCTGCCTCCCTGAATTTTTGTACAACAGAGCTTTTCAGACTGCATGACAATGTAAAGCAACTTTGACTTCCATCATCATCCCAGAAGCGTTTTGAATGAGAATAAAAAGGAAAAAGAATGTTTGATTCTAACAGCTTCTGTGAATCAAAGATGACTTTTAGTGCCTGCATTAACCACAAGACAGCCTTCTGGGGAACTGCTATGTCTCCATCTTCACGTGACAATTTTGCTGCATTTTGCCTGGGTGAGAGAAGAGGTACCGCTGCATCTCTTACAGGAGCATGAAAGGGTTTCAGCACCCTCTAAGTTTATGAGTCTCTGTAGGCTGTTTATCATTACTGAAGACAGGTATGAAAAACACCAATCCCTTTCAGAATATTTTAAATATAATTGCTCCTCAGACCCTTCAGACTTTCTCCCATTTCAAGTGAGAAAAATACTAGTTTTCTGTATGCTTGTTGCCTCTGAAACATGTGTGCATCTACACTAAAATCATAGATGCTTGGTTGCCCGAACCTTAATAAACTTTGTCCTTTTGCCCACTGCAACAGTGATTACTTCATTAGCCCAAGATATACAACTAAAATAAACGAGATATACCCTGAGATTGTTCTGATTTTGGCTGGATTCTAAGCCTGTGGGATCCCTTTTACTCTGGGAAACATACAATATTCTTTATCTTTGCAAAACTAGTGATAACTTACTGCACAGAGGACAAAAGTCTTACGATGAACTTGATTTCAAAATATGGTTTAATCTTGGGGCACTATCTCACATGGTCTCTCTTTCAGCTGAGGTTCAAGTTCACATCCCTTTGATGCTGTAAATGGAACATGCCAGGCTTGCTGACGCAGTATAAAACGTACTGTGTGCTTTTATAAGAACAAATTAGCAAATTATCTGAGGGTTAACATGCTCTGCTTTACATGCTGAAAATTCAACAGTAATGACTTTACATGCTGGTTTGTGTTATCTTTCCTGGCCTAGAACTTCATTCATTTGTGTTGTCATAGTTGTTTCTTCTGATGTAGACTATCTGGTTATCTCCGTGAAGTTTATACACAAGTGGATGATAAAGCTCAAGTGAGAAAGGATGCAAATCCTCCTCCCAGTATTGATCACCATCATAGCAATTCACATAGAAACAGAAATGCCCACAGTCCTGGGTAACCTGTTCTAGGTGAGTCTGTTTGAGCAGGGATTTGGATGAGAGGATCTTCAGAGTTCCTTTCCAAATTCAACCATTCTGTGACTGTGAAGTCCACCTTCCCTCAAGAATTAAAGCCTTGAGTTTGATCTAGAATGACTGAAAGGAGCAAGATCTCTGTCAGATATATGCATCTTTTCTTACACTAACAAACGTTGAAGATATTGGTGAAGTTTAAATTACATTTTAAATGCATTCAAGGAAAACCAGTGGTATTCCCGCAGTTCTTCACATCTTTCAGTCAATCACTGGATCAGTTGTGGGTTCTTTTTTAGTTTTGGTACATTTCTTAATTCCAATAGGAAAACTCTTTAAGTACTTCTAGATTTGGCTTGTTCTTTTCTGCCTAGAGTCTTATCCTTTTACCATATACATTACATGGCGTCCTTCCCCAGTAAAGGAAAAAGAATGAGAAATCACTCTCTGTTCATGCCTGTGTCAGTACAACTATGACATGATTACATCCCCAGGGCCAGTCAAGCAGATAAAAGAGTTGTTCTGCATGGGACTCTCTGTTCCAAGCCAATTGCTTTGATACATGGTTTTCTGTTCCTCCAAAGCTTTCTGCGTTGTTACTTCAGAGCTCTTCAGGTTCTGTTTCTTCTCACAGATCATTTTTGGTGCTGAACATATTGTCCTCATCCAGGAAATATAGCACTGCACGCACATGAGAAGCATCTGAAATATTTTATGCATGCCCATTTACAGTAGGTAGTTCTTCAGGAATTATTTTTTTCTACACCCAAATCATTGCAGCAACAGGCAAGAAATTACATCAAACATGAAGAAGATGTTGAATTTTCAGCTGTAAGCTAACTGCTGTATGATCTTTTCTCCATGCTTCTAATGCTAAAAAGCTAAATGTTTCCCAGGTATCACAGCTGGTTGCTGAAAATAGAATCACGGGCTGAGGCACATACGTTGAAAAGGTCTAGACAACAACGTTAGATGCACAGGCAGAGTCATCAGAGATAAAAATCCTGCCATTTCCCTCCACCTTTCCTTAGGTGATTTGTGGTAGACTGCTTTCAGATTTCATTGCTGCACCATGAGAAAAATTCTTCCCCAGAAAAATCAATAATATGCAGATCGGAGAAATGAATGATGAATTGTGGGCTCCATTCCCACCCCCTACTTGTATTCCCAGAGTCATCTGGAGCAGTAATGTCATTCCCTATGTCTTAACTGCCCGTGAAAGAGAAAGAACTATTCCTTGTCTGACAAGGATCACAGAATAACTAGGAGGTACTCAGGTTTATAACAGAAAGACTAGCTAATTACTTGGGGGAAAAGATATATTTATATTCACAAAACCTTAAAGGAGCAAGCTCAGCGGTAGCCCTCAGAAAGTCTATAAACAGAGAATTCCATTACGATTCAAACAGCCACTTACATACCACAGAAAGCTTCAATCTCTGGTTCTTTTTAATCTGGAGTCAAAAGCAATGCTAGAAGTGCAACACCTATAGCTGTAAGGGTGTGTTACTGTTCTCTGTACCAATGTACGTTTTTTATGAAGAGAGTTAAGGATACCAGAGAGCAGATCTTCTTAAAGTATTTTGAGCTATCCAGATCATATTTACTTGTGGTTATTTTATATTCTTCTCCTTTATGCGTAAGCTCTAGTGTTGATCTTTGCAGCAAGCAGTTGCCAACTTTAATTTCTCTTTCCCTTCTTAAGTTCAGTATGACAAATCAGAAAACATAATCAACTCAGCAGATACAACATCACCAGTGTTGCTTCAGAGTTTGGAACTTGCCCTGGTAGGATTACACTCGCTGCTTGGCTTGACTAGTCTGACAGCCTGCTTGACAAATTTTTCTTCTATCTAGTTAGAGGTTCTTGCCTTTCAAAACCTTAGATGGAGAACTGTGTCTGTATTGCCATACGTGGAATTATAAGTGAGATGGTGAAGGAACTGGGAAAGTTAGTGGTTTTAGAGCTGTTCTGATAACACCTATTTCTCTTCTGCTCTGCCATTTGCTATACTAAACTCTCTCATCAGACACGGACCAGATAGGATAAAGAAAGAAAGAAATCTCGGACAAGAAACACTGAGCAAATCCTACTTTGTCTAGTATTCATCTGAAGCAACTTGAATTCTGGCTCCTCAGACTACCCAAGATTTATAGTGAAAAAGAGGAGGATTTGGATATTTGTTCCTGGGATTTATTTGCATTAAATAATACACATGTATTTGTGTGTTTCTTTAAACTGAAGTCTTAAGTAGCATAGTCTGACTTAGTACTAATCTTTCTGTAGCACAGAATTTACCAGGAAAAACTTCTGCTTCCAGTAAGGTGGCTGACATAATGCAGAGAAATTAATGCTGTAAAAATGTTCACAACCTTATAAGGAACAAATTCACAGCTGAGTAGGTAGCGGGTTTGTGGTTCCTCTTCTGCCCTTGAGATGCTCTGGCCTTTCTGTCTGAGTGACCTGTATCTCACAGGCACTATTCTTCCACAGGCTTTCTGTCAAGGCTTGGGGAAGCATGGATCACATCTCATGAGTACCTAACAAATGGACATCAGGTCACACATTGTGGCTTTTGAACAGTGTGGCTCGAATTCCGTTCTCAAGGCACTGAAGAAAGGCACAAAATTCTGGAAAAACAAACTCCTGTTATGAGCAAAAAGATCTTAAAACACATGAGTCAGCTAAGAGCATGACAAGCTTCTCTGGCTTGGCAATTTTAGGAACATGGTTTAGTAGGCACAGTGGTGATGGGATGATGGTTGGACTAGACAATCTTAGTGGTCTTTTTCCAACCTTAATGATTCTGTGAATTCTGTAAGAGAGATTGATGAGCAGCAAGGGTTGATTGAGCAATGGAAGCTGCGGGATGGTCGTTAATCATGTCTGTTTACAAACAATAAGAAAAAGGTGTAAGAAATTCAAAAACAAGAAAAGTACAATATATCTCAAAGTTACTGTCTTGCTCATCATCTGGATGGTCTAAAGTGACATTATAGCATGCTCCTCTAACATCATGGGATTGTACAGGATTGGGATAACCAGAGGTGGAGGTGATTACCATGGAAAGATCCAATCAGACTGTGAATCCCACCTTTGGCTAAAATTACAGCCTGTAATGAACCCTCACTTAGTAAATGTGTCAGAAATGTGTGTGAAAATTTATGTTGAAGTTGCTTTGAGAGCAGAAGTCATCTGACACAATGAGAAGATTCAGTCAGTGGTAAACGCTGTTGGGGGACAAACTTTCAGGAGCTCTGTGGACTGAAAAGATCAAGCTGCGTGCCCACACACCCTTTTACACATGAGTAACCGTGACTTAAAGACAATGTGAAGCCAACCACAATTAAACGCACTGAAGGAAAGAGAAGGGCATCTCTATGTTACAAACGAGAGGAAAACAAATACTTTGGAAGCCAGGTAACCAGGGGCGAGAGCAAATTTCCCTGTTGAATGTGCATGATGTAAGTGGCTGAACACAAACGCTTTTTCCTCATGTATTTTATCATGCATTCACGACCTTCTTTTCTAAGCTTTAATTGGGATATGTTCATAAGGGACTGAAGTGGTTTCACATCACCCTCCTGTGACACTTCACTGATGCACAGCAAGCTCTGTGCATGATAGCCAGTTCTCAGTACCATAAATGCCTGGATTAGGTGTATGTAGTAAATAATGACCAGCTAATGAAAAGTAGAACTGCCAATTAACTTTATTGTTTTGCTGTAGCAGGAGAAGACCAGAGGAGACTTCCTGCTACCTCATGGGCTTTCCTGCTTTGGTTTGTGTTTCCGCGCTCTTCTAAGAATTTGACCAATTTGAAGAAGATACATTGGCAACAAAGGTCCTAATTAAGGCATTCAGATTTTGTTTCAGCCTTGCAAGAGTGGAAATAATTTAGCTCTGTGGACTAACTGCAGCAGTGTTCAGAAAACGCAGAATCCTCAGGCCTGGAATCAGTCCCACCCCTCATATCTTCAGACTGTCCTCATAAGTTTCAGGAAATTTGTTTTCCTCTGGCACTTCTTTTGAGTGAACTGAAAAGAAAGGGCCAGAAGTTTCCCACTCTGCCTTCCTACTCATCTGTTTCCCAGGGTGGAACTGAACAGATGCAGCTTCTGGCTCACAGCATCTCTGCAGCCTGGCAGGATTGCACTGAGCTGCTGTTCGCAACTTGTGGGGCAGCGTAAGATACACAGACTTCCCTTTTCACCAGCTTCTGGGGATGTTCTTAAACAGAACGGGATAGGAGATGCACACTCACTGCCTTTTAAAGAGCATACTGGTTCATTCCACTATGAATGGAAAATACACAGTTGTATGTGCATACGTGCCTGTGTAGGATCTGCACATAGGAAGACCAGGAGGTTATCTAACACGCCTCTCTACTGAGTTCTGCATTTAAAATTTTAGCTTCTCTGTAAAGATCTAAAATTGCTGGAGTTACAATATTGATTTGGATAATTGTTGTTCTCAAAATAAATTAAAGCCTTAATTTACATAAAAATAATCTTCAAGATACCAGCAACAGAAAGCTTAAGAGGAATTTGTGGCTTGGATATTTGGTGCTAATGAAAATATCACTAACCACATAATCATTAATAAAACCACACACTTCTGCTTACATAGAGTGCTGTTGAACTATAGAGTGCAGCTGAAGGTGAGATAGCTCATTGACAGTAACTCTTTGTCAATAAATTACTCCTGAGATTTATTTGGTGGAACACTTGTGTCAGTAATGGCACAGCCTCCAGCTGGGGCTTGTGATCCTATTCTCCTGGGTTGTAGGAATACCTTTTGAAATGGAAAGAACTTTCCAATACACTTTCTAAAGTTACTATTTCTGCACTAAAAGGACAGGCAGACCCAGGCAGTCTGTCTTGGCATACAGCACATAGTGCTGTCTGTACCACAGCACTATTTCATGCTGAGAACAGTCCCTGTACCAAGGTCCTCATCTACACAAACCTCTGTGGTGTATTTTTGTAGCTGTCAATATGTGCATCCTATTCCAGTTCCCAATTTTATGCCTTATCTTTTTACTTTCCGATAAATATTTGCTGCAGCTTCTGGTGAGGGCTCCTTTTCCTGAACTGAGAGTATAGATTGGATACTAGGAAAAACTTCTCAGGAAGAGTGGGGATGCATTGGCACAGGCTGCCCAGGGAGGTGGGGAATCACCATCCTTGGAGGTGCTCAGGAAACAGGGAGATGCAGCACTGAGGGACATGGTCAGTGGGCACGGTGGGGGTGGGCTGATGGTTGGACTAGATGATCTAGGGGTCCTTAATGATTCCATAGTCATGCTGTCTTTATAAAATAACCACCTAGTTCAGCAAGGAGTGGGTAACTGATGGCACTTTGGGCTCAGGCAGCCCCATCCTCCTCTCCCTGTGTTACACAGAGGAGTCACCTCTAGCTCCTGGTGTGAGGTGGCTTGAAGGAAACACGCAGATGTGCTGCTTTAGGGAACACAGTCCACTTAAATATAATGGTACCTAGAAGGCTCCTTCAGTCTCTAAGCTCTGATATAATTTCTGTTATTCTGGGCTGAAATTGATTTTTTTTTAAATCACAGGTCAGTCCAAAAACAAAAAGCTAGGAAAACAATAGCAAGAGTCAGTTCTGTTTTTTTCTCTCCTACTCCTCACAAGGGAGTGCAGAGGTTCAGATAAGCTGGAAAAGAAAACAGGAATCCTATGATCTGCCACTGTCTCCCAGCACAGACAGCAGCAGCCTGTGCCCAGAGTTTGCTGTGCCAGAGCTCAACATGGCCACCAAAGTCCTATAGGGCCCAGGGACTTTGCTAGACTCATAATGGTCTCAGTACAAACTTTTGGCCATTCCACGGCCACTGCTATGGAGGAAATCACTCAGAGGTGAACTGGCAATTTTGTCTGACAGCCCCACGCTTCCCACCAGTGTTGCCAGCTTGTAGCTTGGGGGTTTTCTCCGAGAACCCTTGTGCAACTTGTTCATCTCTCCTACCACGTAGCTCTCAGTTTCTCCTTGTGACTCTCTCATAAGACATTCATACAAAAAGCCATGATAATTCCATCTTATTCTAATGTGAATCTTTTATAAGCCCTGCTCCAGCTGTTAAGCCCACTTACCTGTATTCAGGCCAGGGGCTCGCTGAGATTCCTCCTCTCACACCAACTTCTGCTGATTGCAGCTACTTCAATTTCCTTGCATCCACTCACAATACATCAAAGAAGGTCCATTACTTTTCTCCGTTGTGTCTCACACATTGGAATGTCTCTGACTTATTTTTACCCTAAAGCAAAGGAAAAAAATAAATGCCTGCCTGGGTCATTATAATGCCACCGCTGCCTGGAAAGAGCGGTGCTGTTCCATACAGCAAGGCTCATTGATGTGAATGACCTGAGTGCTAAGCATTACTGTCTCCTTTGACTAAAAAGGGAAAGGCTTCATGGTGATCATTTGCAGGTGTTTAAGAGCTTTAACTCCATCTGTCCCAGCCTTGTCTACAATGTAAGATGGCAGAATTTGCCATTATTGTGAATGCCTCAGAAGTTTTAGGAGTATTCCATTATTAAGAATTAGAGAAATATTCAAGGAGTGTGTCGAGGAACAAAAACTGTTTCCCAGGTAGCTCTGACCAGTATTCGGGAGTAACACAGAGTCAACTCCTTACCTGAATGGGCACACAAACAAGTTAACATCACTGCGGCCCTTAGAAGAGAAAGGAATCAGCATTTTGACTTCGTGGAAACATTACTAACAGAATTATTTTTTTGCTTAAGTAGTGGAAAAGACCAACATATTCCCCACAAAAAAAAAAAAAACCAACAAAAATACAAGTCTCCAAAAGTGTTCACACACAGCACATTTCAGAGTAAGATTGCCTATTCCTGATCATTCGGATTAACCAGGCCTACAGATTTTTCCCTAAAGATGAAGAATAATGAACCTCATTGTTAAGTAAGTGCTATTCCCATAAGCATTAAAGAGATACCAGTATCTTTCTTCATGAGCCCAATGGACACAGATTAGACCCTCCTGCACAAAGGCATGATTACTTCTCACCACAAGGTCCCTGCAGCCACACTCCCACCCTGTGCAGGTCACTTCAGGGCAGAGATGATTTCCCAGCTGTGTACGAGCAAAAATAGTTTCTGTTCTATGAGAGAACTGCACGGCCAGTGTTCCTCTGCTTACTCATCAACTGCATTATTCCTAGCTTATTATCACTAGTGAAGGGTAAGGTAAAACGGAGCAGCTTTGACAGCTGGAAGGCAGTGCAGGTGGACAGGTCTGTGCTAAGCAGGAGCAAAAGCAGGGTGGCACGGCAGCAGTCTTGGTGCAGATTTGTGACATTCTGACTTGCGCTCAAAGCATCTTGACTATACCCTAGAATGCAGCCCTTCACTTATGAAGCTTGACAATAACAGTGGCATCTTAGACACAGAGTAAGTCATCAGATCATTAATACCTTTCACACCACGGGTGAAAACTCCAAACAGAGCCCGGGGCAAAGTTCATTAGTCTGGCAATAGCTGTGGGAGAACTAGCCAGGAGCTTAAACCCAAACTCCAGTGAGTTCTGTTTATCTGTGTCATTACCCAAAATGGTCAGAGATGGAAAACAACAGTAGGAAGCACTGCGGGTTAAATCTCCCTCTTTTGACTTCCTACTGCATTTGAATAAATAAACCACACAGGCCAAATGTCCAGCAAACGTAAATGGGAGCTGCTCTAGGCATGCCAGGGGATCCTCATTCTTTTGTATGGGTATTTGGCACCACGAAGGCATGTGTGTGCATTGCAAAATGCAAACAAACAGTAGCAACGATCAGGTCCTCATGTTCTGTTCCCTGCAAACACCATGGTAACCCCCCTGTGATGCTGAAGTCCTGTGTCCTCGAAGTACACTACAAGATGCTATAAACAGCTACAGAGAGCAAACAGATAAGTAGCTAATAGGTAAAAATAGCTGACATTTTTCCTCAACAAGGCAAGGAGACAGTTTTATGGAATTTTACTATCTGTCAAGTCACAGGCATCTGCAAACAGCAGCTAGATACATTTTCTTTTCCACTCAAATATCCAATTTAATAAAATTCTTTTAGCACTGCAGTGATGTTTCCGTGACAAGGTGAATCAGGTTGATTAGTAACCCACCTAGGAAACTGCTTTTAAACTCAGATCGCTATGAACTTGCTAAAACAAATACAGGACACCGAGAGTTGAATCCCTACCAAGAAAACTGAAGGCATCTTCAATTCCTAGGAAAGGTGCACTAGCTACTGAAGACCTACAGCCACAGCTCCATCAGCAGGGCTCTTGGCTTCTGCTGCTACTAGGCCACAGATAGCAACACGGGCAAGGCAGTGCCAGGTGGGAAGGGGTGGCTTAAGCAAACTGTCCTGGCAGGCAACACACAGGAGGAACTCCTTACGGTGGACTCAGCAGAGTGTCAGGAGATCTGCCAGAAACGTAAGTGTTTGGGGAATTTGTCTCCGTTTTGCTTAACTGTCCATGAATAACAAACCACAATAGATGGTGAAAGCTGAAATTTTTCACGTTGGCAATTGCAGCCAGAACATTTAGTTTCCAGTTGGAAATGGCTCTTCATTTAGAAGTTTCATTCCAATTTATTGGAGAAAATAGATTTTAGAACATCATGCAATGCTTGAATCAGAAATAAAATGTTTTCTTTGCATTGAGTTCCAGAAGCTTGTGGAGTGGGGAGCTGGAGGGATTTTTAATACTTTTTTTTAAATAAACAAAACTATCAATCATTCAAAAAACTTTTCTTCCTGGCTCTGTCTGTGACTACTGGTGGGATTTAGGGTCTCAGTGCATTTACTAACCCACCGTGTTGCCAGCTTCACTTGGATCTGCAGCTGTCCCTGTTTGTGTTCTAGCAGTGGGTTTCTGACCTCAGCTGGGCTCTGCTCCAACAACTCCTGCAATGCTCCTGGTAGCTGCAACACCGTGCAAGAAGTTATCCTTTCCCCTTCCTGTATCACACCTCATAGTTCCCCTTCTCATATTTTGTCCTCCCAAGATCACCAAACTTTCTCAGTCTCACAAAAAACATTAACAAGCCATGGATAACGGCCTGTCTTCAGACACCACACATCTTCTGCCTCATCCCTTGTTCTGCTCGTTGCTGCTTCTTACACAAGGCCGCACCAAGAGGAGGAATGTACTCCCTGCACTGATGGCTCAAGTGCTATCCCAGAACATCTCAATTACAAGCAAGCCAACCCTGAGGGACAGAGCAAAGCTGCTCCCATCCACAGCTCTCATGATGACCAGCACATGAGCCAGCACAGATTGTTCTCAGTGACAGACTCTAACTTCTGCTATTCTCCAGTGCCAGCGATTACTTTAGCCAGAGCATGACCATATTCACACACAAGATTAGCCTTTTCCATGAATACCAGCACAGTTTTCCCTGTAATCCTCTGGTTTCTTTCTCCTTAAGAGTCTCGAGAAAACTTCTGCTGGCAGAAATTATCCTGACTCTACAGAAACCAGCAGAGCTCTGACCATTTTTACTCCAAGTCAGGTTCTCCTTTCACTTGGCAAGGAGACTCACGGGGCATTAGGGTAACCTAATAATAGGAGAATTCAGTTTGTCCCCACTCTTGGACCTGCTTTACTAAGAGGGAAAGTAAAATTAAGGGAGGGAGAGCGAAAGAAAGGGCAGTGTGTTGTTTAACAGGAATGAATGCCATCTTAATGTCATCATCACCTGCAGTTGCAGTAGATCTATCTTAATGGCAATGAGCTTGGAGTCAGGATTGCACTGACTTAGTTTTCATGACCTCAAGAAAATTCTCATCCAGTTTCTGCTTGTTTTGAGTAAAAGCAGTCAGGAAGCAGATAGGATACCACTTTCTTTCATTGGGTGTTTTGGGAATAGTGATTGATGGCCTAGATGGATAGTGTTATGGTCTGGGCTCTCACAGTAACTCTCTGTGCGTGACAGAGCAATGCTTTGCATTGCACAGAGCCTTGTCAGAGTAATAGTAAAGAGTGGTTTTGAATTTGATTTTGCTCTTTAAAAAAAAAAATAAGATCAGTACTGAGAAGGATAGAAATTCTTGGAAGTTATTTCCTTAATATTCAGGTATAGTCTACCTTTTCTGGAAACATCTGTCTGCATGTATGAGAAACACTTCAGTTCCCTGCAGCAGTGTCCAGAAGTGAGTTACTAAGTATTATTTTCTGATCACATACAAATGGGGTTTTTATCTAAGCCAAAATCGTAATATCTACAATGGAACAAAGTGCAAGCAGGCAAAACAATAGGCACACACCTGAAAGCCTTCAGCTAGCCTGTCCTCCTTAGTCTGCTCTAATACAGCTTTGCTGAAGCTTTATTTTCTGGGGACACTTACATTCCATTAGGCATCTCTAATAGCTTTGTGTCAGGCCACAGTTGTTTGCATTCCTTGATGCTAATGCAGGCTATTAAAAAAGAAAAGCTCAACCAATGGCCCTTGGGTTTGGGGAGAGCTGGACAGCCTTTGGTTCAGTCACAGGGCTTAAGCCAAAACAATAGATGAAACCATTAACTCTGTCCTCCCAGAAATGCAGACATAGCTCATACATATTAGTATCCCTTTATCACATCATACTTGCTAAGGATGTCTTCATTTTTCCTCATCATCTACAGGACTCTGCGACACGCACTCAAGGGAAGCACTTGGAGTAAATCACCCCAGCCTGACTTCAAAGGAAAGAGAGCTGAACAAGATGTGCCAAAGGGTTTAACATCTGCACCATTCCTACAAGGCATTGTTTTGTCCTTCATATTTAGTAGGGAGACACCCAAAAGTGCCTTCCACTTTCATTGTGAAAGCAGGAAATGTTTAATTAAAAATCAAGCTTAACCTACTTTGTTTTCTCTTCATGCGGAAGAGACATCAGTTGCAGAGAGGGAGGATCCACAAGTCTTGGCACCCAAATGTTCTCACCAGGCTGAGGGACAGAGCTGGACAGATTTGTGAGGATGACATCCAGGTGCCTGGGGTACGGGAACAAATTAGGTCATGCACCAGCAAGGCAGGAACTTGGGGAATCTCAACACCAATAACTACATTAAGCCAGATTCTGCTTTCGTTTATACATAATGCCAGAAAATACAGATAGCAAGGGAGCTGGCCCACCCGTCTTCAGTTGCTCCCCCTGAAGAGCCAAAGCAACTTGGAGGTATGAGAGTAAGTGAGGGCAGCCCTGGGACTGGCTGCTGATTTTGCACTCCAGGATCCTCCCTGAGCTCAGCACCTACGGCTTGCTTTAAAGAATTAGATCAAGAAGTTTAGCAATGTCACTGATTTACACCCACAGTGGATCAGGCCAGAGAAAGGCAATTCCAGCTAAAGTACTATCCAGATGTTATTGTGTGGCACTTCTCATTTGTTAATGTGTTAATACGTTAGCCATATGGTAACATAAATCTTCATATTATGTTTTGGTAATGCAACCCTCCTACCATCGTGAAATGTAGTTTAGATTCTTCTCTCAGGGACAACTCAACTTCCAGTTACATGTTTAAACACTTTAACATCACCAAGGGTGATATGTTCAAGTGTTATTTCGCTATGGCACTGCAAATACCAGGAGAGGCACTAGCTCCATTAGGAGAAAAAAAACAACTATGAAAGAGGAAATTTCCATGCAATTATCATAGGTAAAATCCCTGTGGGCACTCTGGGAGACTTCGTAGGATCAAGGTAGTCTCTAAAGTATTCTAAATAATTATTTCCATGAAGTTTTTCACCAATTCAAATGTTTTTGAAATTGAGGTACTCTTCAAATAAATCATTGTTTGGGTTCAAATATCTTTGTGGACTCTTCTTGCAGATGAGAAACCATAGCCAATTAGAGGCAAATTAACATTAGCCATTTTCATAAGTTTCCCAGCCAGGTGTTAACTTTCCCATTTACAGTGAAATTTTGTGGTAGGCTTGTAAAAGCTGTGAAGTGCTACCTAAAACCCATTAGGATTGTCATATTTATTAACACAGTCACTTTTTTCTATCATTTAAATGAGGTCTTCAGTTCTTAGAGGAAGAGCAGCCAGAAAATATAGCACTAGCCATGATCCCATTATCAGAAGACATCTTTGTCCATTGGAACATAATCTCTGGCTCAGATAGCACAGTAAGGTAGGCCAAAATTTCTTCCTCAGCTACAGATGGAGAAACTGAGGTTGAGAGAGAAACAAATTACCCAGAAAATAGGATTCCCCTCGTCCATCAAACTGTAGCATCTTGCAGCAAGGGGACAGCTGAGAGAAGATGGATTACCTGAAAATACCATCGTGTTTATGCATCCAAAGTGAGAGGAGAATGGGTGGATTAGCCCTGTATATCAGGGCAATGACATTAGAAACTGAAGCTGGCATGAGCTCAGGAAATAACTCAGATCAGAACAAGGATGTAAGGTACTGTGGCTCATGGAGCTGAAGTACAGCAGTGTTGTTTCCTCAGCTTTAGAGGCTATAAAACAGCAAGCAGCAAAGCACAGATCTGTTGTCATGACAATGAGTATGATTAAAAAAAAAAGGGTTCTTCTCTTTATGGTTAATGCTTTGAGAGAAAGGTAACTGGGAAAGCAATAAACACTTGATAGATTTCACTGTGTTGGAGAACAAAGCAGCATGGTGTTCAAAACCTAATTACAGTAGAAACAAGTAATTCGTTATCCATAAAAGGATTCAAACTTTCCTATCTGTATTGATGGACACTAGTGCTATAGCGGGGACAAGACAGAAGAACCAAGTCACAGAAAAGGCTGCGTGGGCAGTTTTCATGGCCCAGCTTAGTCCTCATAGACCGATCTGGAGTGCTCCTAAATGAGTAGGTCTCTATGGAAAATCAAAACCTATTCCACAGACTGAACTACAGCCCATAGAATGTAGTATAAAGGTTATTGTGTCACCATGCATAGTCCCACCCACAGATTGGATTATTGAGCTTGTAGCATCAGGAGAGGTGCCTGGATGAAAGTGTTTAATTGGGTTGAAGTATTACCCAGCTAGGCTTCAATATCAAGCAGTCATGTGTTCTCCCAACATGCTGATCTGCACAAGAGAAGGTCAGTCACACCAGTCAACAATACCTGCCTGATCAAGATCCTAAATCCCTTCAGCAGGGTATGGGCAAACAGATGAATTACGAAGAGCAGACATGGAAGCCAAGGACCTTCAGTCACATCTTACTCTCTCCCTTCATTTGCCCGCCCAGTACAGGAGAAGCTGTAACAGCCAGACCCTCTGCTCTCACATACAACTTTACCAGTCAGAGAAGTCACACAAGGGTTAAGTGATCTGGCCAAGGCTGGGAGCATATAACCAAGTGGGAGTTGTAACTAAGGGGCAACCAGGCTCCCTTCCTGTGCAGTCACACTTCTGTCTGCACTGCAATGATTTCATTCACCAAAACATAGCCATGGACAAAGAATTGGCTCTGCAAAAACAGCCCCTTATCTGCTCCCTGCCTGCCTCTCATCCAAGTCATGTGTGATTAGTTTACTGTCACAAACACCCCACTGGAGCCAAAGCAGCTGCAGGAGCAGGCTGTGCTCTGATACAGCTCATGCCTTTACAGCAGCGTAGCAGCAATAGCAACTGTCTAGCCCAGCCCAGGAGCTTTGCTGTTTGTAGAGCTGGCAGAAAAAAAGGCAGCTTGATTATAAAGTAACAAGTAGGCCGGGCTGAGCTGGCAATTAAAAAGTAAGCCTTGATTTGTAAAGATAATTGCTGTGAGTGTGAGATAAAGATTAGGTATAGGGAACAAGTACTTAACTCTAACAGATCTAGGAAATTATCTTCTTGATAATTTGGTATCTTGTCTCTGTTGACATTTGCCAACAGGCAGAAAGACAGATATACACATCACAGACAGCTGAGTTAGTAGGTCATGCTTCCCAGGCTAACAACTTCAGCCTGCTTTGCCTTCATCCTACCAGCGTTTGTTCCTTCTGCCAGCAGGGTCTGCAGAAAAGCCCTTCACGTTGATGGGTGCAGCATATGCCACCCACGTCACAGCCTGTTGTCATGCCACTGAGAAGTCCCACCATCCAGACAGAAGCTGTGGCAGCTTTTTCAATTCAATTTTTTACCTTCATTTTAAATTTCAAGTGCTTATTTTTCAAAGTCTCATATCCAATGATGTCATAGCATGTCCTTCTACTTCTTTGTGGACATACAATATGAGAAACAAAGCACGTGCACCCCAAAGGCTCCAAAAAAAAAAAAAAAAAACAACCACTAAACAAACAATAGAGCACATTTAAAGCAGACCTCAGATTTGCTATATATACACAGTTTCAGAAGCTTCAGGCCAGTATGGATCTTCTGGGAAGGAGATCTTTGCTCTGCTGCAAAACAGTGCTGTTGTTAATTAGGATAAGACAATTCCCCAAACTGCCTTAATGCACAGCAATGGGGCAACAGACAGACTTTCTTTTAAAATGCTACAACTCCTGATCCGATAGGGCCATCAGACTATCAGGATATTGCCGAGGTATTTTTTCTAGGTTTTTTTTTTTTTTTTTACTAGACTTGCTCATATGTAGAAAGTATCCTTGAAAACTGAGACTAAAGTCTATCTTCCATTTATGTGGCATTTTAACACACTAGAATAGGACCCACCACATAAAACATTATCCCTTATTAAGTGTTTTAAAACAGAAGTGATTTAGATGATACAGCCTTCCAAATTGTGTCCGTATATTCAAAGGCAATTCATAAAAGTTTGATGCAGTAAACAAACCATTAACCTTCATGAACAACAGGAAGTATGTGCTCTGTTAAGGCTTTTCAAACTTTTGTAAAGCAAAGACTCACTGCTGAACGCAGCAAGTAAACTGAAAAGCAATGATGAAAGCACAAACTGGAGACCATGACACAGGACCCCTGGGTTTAATGATAAATAATAGAACAAAGGCACAGATGCCCAGATCCTTCCATCTAACTTTGGCCACTTACGTGAATTGGCTAAAGCAGGAGGATGGGCTCCCTCACTAGTCAAAGAGAAGGAAAGCATTGCCAGAACTACTGTCATTCTTTACTACATGTAGTAGAACCCTAAATCCTAAAGCTCAGTGATGCTCCTGAACTGGAGAAGTTAAGTGCTCAAATTTACTCCCAGGCAATCCAGCATGGAGTCCAGCAGTATTTGCTGCAACCTAAACATCTCTTCCTGCAATGTATTTCCATTCCTTCTTTTCCACCATCCACTAGGGAACAGCTTACTCCTCTCTTCTTTGCAGGAAGATTTTACACGGTCATCAGGTGTCCCCTTCGTGATCTCATTGGAGTAAAGAAACCCAGTTCTTTCAGTCTTTCCACTCAAGCCACAGTGTCAGAGCCCCTGGTCATTCTCAGCATTTGCTTTTGAGATCACTCAACTGCACTCACACGCTTCTAGATGTTGGCACCCAAATCTGGATGCAAACACAGCCAGCAGTGTAACAGCTTGCATTTATTTTATGACCTGCTTGTGTTTCAGTGGTCACTGCTCCTCACAGACCTTACAGCATGCCAGGCTGATTAGACCTTTTCACCTATAGAGAAGCAAGGTCACCACACCCAAGCTCTACTCCCACAGGAAAGTCTTTTCATGGCACAGTAAATGGTGCCAAGAGCAACAAGAACTGGAAGGGAGTATAAAGAGAAAAAGAAAAGTTTTTTGGAATCAGTAGGCAGTGCCCAACACACTAAGCTAGATAATCCTTAAGGGCCCTTTCAACCCAAGCGTACAGCAAAAGCAGGCAGTGACGGGGCCTTCTAATAGAATACAAGGATTACAGAGCAATAGCAGGTAATAAAGAAGAAAAATTCACTCATCCCCACCAACAACAGCTCCAAAGAAATACAATCTCTATTCAGAGGAACACTGCTCTCTTGGCTGCTAAGCCTTAAATGAGGATGGGGAGGGGTGGATCCAGGCTACACCCCCTCTGGTCACTCAGGAGCACTGCTTGCACCTGAGGCTCCCTGGGTTAGCCATTCTTTCTCACCTGGTGCTCAACCATTGGTTCAGGCCATGACCTGGCAATTCTGCTGCACCAGGCCACGCTATGCTGAAGCTGTGTGTCTAGCCCTACCTTGCACTATCTTCTGGGTACTAATGGGAAAGCCATTTAACCTGCCTGTCCCTTTGATTGCCCTCTGAACTAGCTAACTTGGTTTAGATCTGTAGGAGGGTGCTTGGTTTACTCCTATCTCACTCAAACTGCTGACCTCCATTGCAATATAACCAACACTAGCAACCGAAGTAAAAAGCTGAGCAAGCAACGTCACCTGTTCAACCCATTCTCCAAATACAGAGTCATAGAATCACCAAGGGTAGAAAAGACCTCCAACATCATCCAGTCCAAGCATCCACTTACCACCAATATTTCCCCACTAAATCATGTCCCTTAGTACAGCATCTAAACATTTCTTGAACGCTACATGAGAATGAATCTGTGATTTCAGAAACAGTTGAATGAGAGCTGCAGAGACCTGGGAAATAGGAAGGTGCCCAGATGTTCATGTCCAAGTCTTCCTGCGCCTCCCAGAAATGCTTCCCCTGGTCTGAGCCTCATTAGAAGGAGAACAAAGCAATTCTATCTGATAGAGACCCTTGAGTTCTGTAGGCAGTACATGAAGAGCAGCAAATACACAAAGCAATTAGAAAGGCAAAGAGATTACAGAGAGCCCATGGCCTG
This sequence comes from Numida meleagris, assembly GCF_002078875.1. Classification (NCBI taxonomy): domain Eukaryota; kingdom Metazoa; phylum Chordata; class Aves; order Galliformes; family Numididae; genus Numida; species Numida meleagris. The sequence goes on along the minus strand of NC_034413.1, from coordinate 7,968,781 downwards.
AGAGTTGTTTGCATAAACAAATTCCATGAATCATTATGAATAATAAATGTGCAAAAAAGAACCAAAAACTCGTTTCTGGATAGACATCAGAATAAAGGGATAAATAAATCATAAGGAACAAGGTGTTTACTGAGTGAAAATACCTAAGCTAACTGTGAGCTTAGCAGTTTCAGATTCTGAGGCTGCGATGAGCAGCATGTGGTTACTCTCAAGAACAGCTAGAACGCAGAGGACTCTCAATAGCAGTGCTGCCGTGTAAAATAGTAATATTATTCAGTCTATAGGAGCCCATTCAGATGAGGACTGCAAAGTGGTTCACAGCTATTCAGCTTCACAAAAGCCCTGTGAGGACAGAGAGGATATTTATTAGATGCAATTATGGCACTGTTACAAACACCTTATAAAATTATTGACAGATGTAAGTTTCTGCTGCTCAGATGTGAGAGAGTTATATGCATTAAGTATAACAGCTAACAGAGAAAACTTAGCAAAAAAAAGAGATTAATCTCTCTTATTGCCCAAAGGCATTGTATACAAACAGCAGGTAAATCAAGAGTTACTCGTGGGTGTCACTTATGTAACTTGATCATAAATGAATGTAGCTTGAAGCCACAGTGAGGAATCTGTAGATTATTCAATCTCTTACTGATTAAGAAGAGGAAGAAATGGGAGGTCTAGTTAAGCTGAGTTTAAAATTAGACCCTTACAATGAAAATGGAGATGGAACTCAGGAATGGCTCCAGAATGTTTCATCAGGCTGAACAAAACTAGACTGCTTAAGGAGGCAACTGCAGCGCTCTGTTGCCAAAGAGAATGCCATCTCTAGAGAAATGCATTTTGTGCTACTAGGGAAGCCTCCATGAAGAGGCGTCGTGTTGAGGAGGTTACTAACAATAACACTGGATGTTGTTTCCTCCTCTTCCATAACATAACTTAAACTAATTTCAGCTTGAGGAATTTGACAAGAAGGCTTTGTAATTTTCAGGGTGGCTGTTCACTGATGGTCCATCACACCAGGGGCTATATGCACTTCACTGCCTGCCAATTTGGGGTTATGCTACTGCCAGGCTGAATCAGAACCTCTCCTCTGCCACTCCTTCAGTTTCAAGACTTTAAAATCACTCTACTGATGCAGGAAGAGCAGATATGGGAGGGGCTCCAGACCCAGCTCCACCATCTGTGGAGGAGCCTTGAAGTCCCTGGTGATGGCACCACCAGCATGGCTTTGTCAGGAAAGGTGGAAAAGTGTAGGGATGGAAAGGAGCTCCCAGCACAGGGCTGACATCAGGGTCATGCTCTGCTGCTCAGGCTTTTATGGAGCCCATCAGAGAAAATCAGATCCAATTTCACAGCAAAGGCTATAGTCATATTCTAGTGCCACCACAATGCAGAATTTTAAACACTTGACTGTAATTTGGCCAAGGAAAGACTTTGGGCCAAGTTATGATGAAAAGAGAAACACTGAGACCAAAGCCAGACCTAGGATCACTTTAGCTCTATTTCTACTTACAGCTGTGCTTTAAGACTGTGATCACTTTATCAAAACGTTTAGTTGTACAGCTTTAAATTTTGGCCAAATTTTCAGAAGGTGCACACATTTATCCACTTGACCTCCAGGAAACAGGAATGCTGAGAACTTCAACTTACCATGTCAGGCATCTGCTGTTGGATGCAGGCTGAAGAGATGCTTCCCAGTGGGTGCTACCCAAACAGAAGACTTGCCATCAGAAGCACGCTATTACCTTCAGAGCCTAATTATCATAATTTCATTTGCTATTACAAATAAACAAGCAAACTAGTGAACGGTGAAATAATTTTCACTATCTCAGCATGATTTTATGATAGAAGAAAAATGCTCACTAGTGACAAACAGCGTAATCCAAACTAACAGAAATGGTCAGCAGAGGTGTCTCAAGCCAATGAGAAGAGGCTAGGAGGGGCAGGAGCATTATTTCAATCATTGACCCTTTTCTCAGAGCAGCAGTCAACAATGTGTTTGCAGAAATACTCTGTCTATTTTAATGGCCACTTCAAAAGAACGTTTTGATAAACTGATTTGTCAGTCACGCTCTAACTGCTGATTTTTGACTCTCTTTGTATCCCTGTGAACAAAAACTTTATTAGGCTCTTATTAGTTGATTGAGGTGAAACTCAATCAACTAATAAGATGAGATATCTCATCCTTCAGCTTTGGGCTAACCCCTGGATAATGGAATTTTAGTGCCTTCTGGAAATCTGGTGGTTTGCCTGGTCACTGCTATGGGCAGGGAGGATGCAGACACACAGAGGGTCTTGGTCACAGCTCTTGTGAACAGCACGACCAGTCCTGGTGCTCTACCAAAGAGTCCAACCCTTGCTTCAATGACTAGAGCTTAGCTGAACAGACTTGGCAGCGTGAGGCTTTAATTTTTCTCTTAATCCTTGAAGGAACTAATGCCAGACCTCTTCACAAAAGTAAACATCGCTCCAAGTTTACACGAGTCTGCATGGGCCAGACAGAGACAAAGTGCTTGCATTACAGCTGCGTTTTAATGACTATAAAATGATGCTGAACTATGCAAGTCCTTCCCCTCACTTCACATTCATTTCATTATCACTTTTGTATCTTGTCTGGTTGGATATGAAGCTGGCAGCTGCCGTCTTAATTTTATGGCTCTTTAAACAAAGATAAGGGAAATAACAGCACAAGTCTTCTCCTGTGCGTGTTTGGTAGCAACACAATAAACTAATTTGTGGAAACTGGTGAGCAACAAGGAAAACAGGGGAACGGAGAGAATGGCACTGGTTTAAATGTCTTAAAACACAGCACCTATACTTGACCCCCAGGGACGCTGCACACTGAAATCCAACCTGGAGGAGCCTGCATCCCAGGATTGCTCTGCACCCCTCAGAAATGTGAATTTCAGATGTCTCATTTACACCTAACATCTGCCCGCTGCTCTCCTTAGGGCAGCCCCAGGCCACAACGAACGTGTTCAGGAGAAGTGAGTGTGCCGGGATGCCAGCAGTTCTCTCCCACCTGCCGGAGGACTCCAGCACTCCGCAAGGCAGCCTGGGCCCTGCATCACTTGGGTGCAGGGTACCCTACCACATCTGAGGTAGGCACCAGTCAGCAGTTTATTCAGTGACAAGTGGACCGCAGGAGCTTTCACTCTATGCCATGCACTGACTATCTGAGATTAACATTAACGATGTCTAAACTTACTTAGAAGTTTTCAGAACTAGATATCAAACACATTTATCAGTGGTCCAAAGCAATGGGTTAGGAAAAAAACCAACACAGAATTAGATCAAAATTGTTCCATAGGTTTCCATACATTGATATTTTAGCTTTTGGGTTGCCTGGTGCTACATAATATAGCTCTGCACGGTGTTCCCCTCACATCAATGCATCCTACTGTTTCTTTCTCTTTCAGCTAATCCTATGATTACTTGCACCACATAAAAGCAGTTGGGGTCCCCACACTTTTTGGAGGGGTACATCCCTCGTTACTTTAAAACAGCTTTGATCTGTGCAAGGAGAAGGAAAGATAGCATCCACTTGAGCATGTGGCACGGCAAGTCGATATGTTCTGGAGGACTTGCTGAGAGGATGCACAGAACTACAAATGGATGCTAACAGGGAGCAATTACTGCTTGAAAAATAAAATCTGCAACTCAGCATCCCCCCAAAAGCTTCAAAATGCACTCTTAATGCCACTAAAAGGCAATAACCCTTTTTCAGATGTTACAACACAGTCTCAGCTATTCAGAGCTCTTTCCCAGGACAGTGCCTTAAGTTAGCATGAACTGCAATTGACTTTTTTTGCTTAAAAAAATATTCCAGAGTATATTTTCTCCCAGTGGGAGCCCTAATCCACCTAATCCATTTCCCTACAGGATCTAAAGCTTTGGTCCTACATCTAGAGACATTCAGTCAGCAACATGGGGCTGCCCAACTTCAAAATCACTCTGAGCTTCTGCTACTCAGAACACATACAAATTTTCCAGACATCTGAAAATGCTGGATCCACCTCAAGCCATCTTTTTGCAATGTCCCAGCCACTAGCTTGCATGCTGTTGTCCTCCATGATTGAGAAAAAGGCTTCTTGGTGCACACATTTCACCAACACTGAACACTGTGCACTGAAACCATTGCCATGCCTTTCCATTGCACCTCACATCCATACCTCAGCAGGTGCTTGTAAGGATTTGCTTTGTGTTCCAGTGACAATGTGAGATGATATTTCCTAAAGCATCCAGCTTTCATTCTACAAGGGGTAAGCTTTGATATGGGAAAGTAAATTATCTCCTTACAGAATCACAGAATCATCAAGGCTGGAAAAGATCTCAAAGATCATCTAGTTCAACCCCAGTCCATCCTCACCATGCCCACTAGCCGTGTGTCTCAGTGCCACATCTCCATGGTTATGGAACATCTCCAGGCATGGTGACTCGCCCACCTCCCTGGGCAGCCTGTGCCAGTGCCTCACCACTCTTTCTGAGAAGAAATTTTCCCTAATACCCAACCTGAATATACATAGCCAGCACGTGTCAAAGCAGGAATAGACTGGAAGGAAATCTCAGAGGACTTGCAGGCATCATTCCTCTGCTCTGATCTCTCAACCACATTCTCCTCCTATAACAAAGCCTCCAGCCATCATCAGTGTTTTCTGATCTGCTGTAAAATGTTTCGCTACTTCTCCCAGAGGAACTGCTGATGCTTAAAAAAGAGGCAGCCTTAGTCAGGCTGTTCTCACAGTGCCACTGTCTCAGTATAGGAGTCTGTGTATCCAAAGAGTATACGTAAATACAGAGAGAGACTTGGAAAATGAAGCAATTAAAGACAACTCTTAGTTATAATCTGGATTAAGGACTATATCATTATTGCTTTTGATTAACGCTAGTCTAGGTTGTAAATAAGAAGGGGATTAACTTTATGAAAATTGCATCAATAGCAAAACTAACATTCCTTCCAGAAACACCAATTCTGGCTTGTTCTTAGCAATGTTTGAAGATTGCTTTAGCCCAAGAAAAATGTGTTTATTCAGGGTGGCTTGTAACACAACAGTAAAATCACATTATAAACTGGTACACCAATGAAGGGCCCAGTCAACAACAGCAGGGATCATGGAAATGACAAAGTGTCACTGAGAAAGGTGAAAAAAGAATTTCTCCAGAGTGAGATACTAACAGGCTGAGCTAAGGACCTCCTCTGAGATGTATGGAGTGGGACTGGAGGAGGGAAAGGTAGAAACTATCAGCCAGATAGGCAAGGAGCCTGCTCTTCAGCTTCATCAGTTGGTACGACTCCCTTTCAGTGAGGCTTAAGTATGAAAATACATACAGCCCAGCACAAGAACTCAAGTTCTACTCCCAGTCCTAACTTCTTTTGCTTATACAAGTCTAAGTCTACCCTGTGAAAGAGGTATATCTCCAGAGTAATAACTGCCCCTTCACTCATCTAATGAGACATTAGTCCAGGACTCTACATTGTTTAGGTTGTGGATAGGATTACCAAAAAATAAAAATAAAAAAAATAAAAATAAAAATCCTATAGATTTAAGATAGAAACCTGTCCTCAACCCTACGGAGAAAATCAGTCTTCACAATTTGCATCTATGAGGAGCACTGGGAAAAAGGGTCCTGGGTCCCTTCTGGGAGGACTGAGCGGAGCTGACCTCAGCAGGCAAACAGCCTTCTCCTGCAGTCTGGCCTGTTAGCAGAAGCACAGCACAGATTTCAGGAGATAAGGCCATTGGCTTGGCTGTTCCTCTGCATCTTTTTGCTCAGAGTATGTACGGAAGAAAGACAGAGAAACATAGCACATCTTTAACCACCTGGAGGTAATTAATGACTCAGCATTCCTGTAAGCGCTCTGCAAGGCTGGGTTCGTGCAGTGGGCTCTCTCCATATCTGTACGTGTTCGGACGAGTTTAGATCTCTTCAAAACATTGATAAACTCAGTGCTGTATGCACTAACCAACATGGGCCCGCCAAGGCTCAACAGGATCCACCAAGGCATCCCAATGCGCTCTCACCAACCCAAGTCACCCTGCCACACATGTACCTCATGTCCCCGTGATGTCACAATAATGGAATGGGGAAGGAAAGAACGTCCTCTTCTGGTATTAAAAGCACTTGGATTACATTTTCATGGCATTGTTCAACTAAAAGCAGTTCTATACTGCGCTTGGAGCACTGTCACATGTAATCAAGAGATAATGTCAATGGAATTGCATGTTGTCACAGGAAAACAGTCTCCTGCTGCCGCAGAAATGCCAAATTAAAGCTGAGGCATTTATGGAAAATAAACGTCAAGTCAAAGCCAAGATGTTTATTTTAAAAACAAGAGACATGGATCTCGTGGCAATGTTCCATCGTGTCTCTGTTCCTCCAATAACAAATGTCCAATGTGAATGCAGCCAAATGACAGCTCCTTCCTGGGACAGAGCAGCGCAGGCAAAGCCTGACTGCTTCATGTGACGGCTTGTGGAGCTGTGTCTCATTTGCTTGTCTTCAGCTCAGGTTTTAGGGAAGCTGTCTGGATAACCAATACAAAACGGTTTCTCTGATGTATGTTAAGTTTACAAAGGGATTTAGGAGGAGAGAGAAGAAAACGTGACAGCAGACGCATTCTTCCTTTGCCTTTACATGGTTCTCCAGAGAGGGAGGAAGGACAGTAACATGTAACTCGCTGAGATCGATGGGAGTCCTTCCAGGCATTTCCGTGGGCTTTGCTTAATGCCTTAAAAGAACAAACAGCTGATATTTAAGCTGATATTATTTTATTAATGACGGTGCTATAATTCAATTGCATTGAGGGCGTGACTGGACCAAGGTCGGACAAGGAAGATGCTGTCTGATCCAAAACTGAGATTTCGAGTTTTATCAAATCTAACCATGAGGGCCTGAGTGGCAAGAGTGGTAAAACTCCTGGCAACCTAATGGGGCTGACATCCTTTCAGACATTTGTATCATTTTTGCCCTTCCATCATATCACCGCTCATTAAATCTCCTTGTTTTCATCTGTTCCTCTCCTTCCCTAACAATTTTCTCTTCCTCCAACTACATTAAGAGATTATGTCTTCAACAAGCTGAAATAGTCTCTTCAGTCTCCTTCTTTGCCAACCCCATCATCCTTCACTGAGCTCTCTCCAGCCCTCTGCCAGCTCCTCCCTCACCCACCAGCCACACAGGCCATCCTCTTTGCAACATAAAACTGAGCTGTCCTAATTACTACCGATGCTTTGAGTGCTTTTTTTTTTTAATGACTTCCAAGGGAAAAATAAATTAGGCATTCATTAAAAACTGTGATCTGGAGAGCAAGTAGAAATGATTCATTACAGTTTTTTGAAGTCCCTCTCCTGCGCTGACATCCTTAAGTTATATGCAAACAAAGGTCTGTGTTAAGATTGTGCCGAGGAGCTGTGTGAAATTCAAAAAAGCAAGGAAAATTTGACTTCAAGGAGATTTGCAAAAGTAATGCTCTGAAAGGGGTTAAGCCTACAGTCAATACTTGGCTGCAGAGTGGCAGCAAGGGCCAGAGGGATGTTCTGTACAGAAATCATAAATTTGCTTATTTTTCCCTTTGGAGATGCATTGTTTCCCCAAGACGTTCTGGCTCCAGCTCCGATCTGGCGTTCCACATTGACACTTGTTGAAACAACAGAGATCCTGGGAAGCAAGGCGAGATTAGGCTGCTGCTGCTTTGTGGCATCCTCACCGGCAATTTCCTTTACTCCTCCAGCCTTGAAGCTTATCTGCCCGTACAGTGGGACGGGATCTCCAGGTGGCATCTGACAGGAGAGTGCGACGGCAGAGAGCTGGCACTCGCCTGGGTTGCGGTGTTTGTTAACTATATAAGGATACTGCAGCAATAAGGGATCTGAGCAGATGACGGATGATGCTCCAGGATTAGCACACCAAACAGCTGCATGGTGCCCTCACACTGCTTCCCACTGCCTGTGCGAGCTTGGGAAGAGAGTGCAAGATCTCAATAGTTTATAATCTGTCCGATTTTGTGCTAATACGGAGTATTCACGTTCGCAAAATCCATCCAAGCTTCTCAGCACTGGAGTGCAGGAACACTGCAGAGCTCATTATTGCTTTAGAAATTCCAGCTAGATGTATGGGGGGGGGGGGGGAAAATGTGTTCCATCCTAAATCTCCACTGTCCTAAGCTGGTTTCAGATTTCTTTTTTTATATCGGTGTTACAGCTGCTGGTCCCGGGCAAATATCCCCTGCCGCGGTCCTCCAGCGCAAGGTCTCCCGCTGCTCTGGGGAAGGTCGTGCGCTGTCCACCAAGGAGAGCTGCACTTCGGACCACGGGACGCCGAGCAGCGAAGCCCCGCGCCCGGGGGGCGAACGCGACGCGCACCGCGACCGGCGCGGGCACCGGCGGGAAGCGGGCGGGGAGGCCACGCCCCTCGTCGCCGAT